>NC_051311.1:158183407-158375907 GCF_015220235.1 Choloepus didactylus | reverse complement strand
TCTCATCATGGGACGTCCAGGAAGTGGAGAAGGAAGTAATGGGAGATGATGGTGGGATCACAGCCCGTCCCATTAGGAAACTCTAAGGGGGATGAATCACCAGCAAGTCTAGCAAAGTTTCCAAAGTACACATATCCGTAGACGTAGGATGTCCACCTTCAGTCTGGCCTTGTACACAGAGATGTCAGCAGCGGTGGCTTCAGTGAGCTCTGGGGTTTTCAGAATGCTTTAGAGTTTCTCAGACACAGTCAATCCCAGAAGGTTGACCTCTATGTGAGAATATCTGTCCATGTGTCATTTGTGCCTTTGCTGGATCCCCCCACCTCCATTTTCTTCAGAATTTTTATTTAATTTTTGCATTTTGGTCTGTCAGTCATTCTGACAAGAGCCCAGGTCTGCAGTGGTTCCTGCCCTGCTCTGTGGCTGCTCTCTTGAGAATTTGCAAGAGAGGATATTCAGAGTGACAGCAAACCAGAGTATAGATTTTATGCACATTACAAATTTCTCCCACCTTCACTATTTTTAAGCTGCTTCTCTAACTTACAAAGTCTCAGACTTAAATTCTCCAGTGTGCAAAGAACAGGCAAAAGGCTAGCTTTATAACTGTGGCATTTAGGTACTTCATATACTTGGTGGAAGTGAAATTTGGTCAGCAAATTTGGCATTATTTATATAAACTAAAAATGTGTATATCTAACAATCTCACAACTCCACTTTAAGCCATTTACTTTAGAGATATACTCTCACAGGGCACAAAGTATTTAAATGGATGCTCATTGTGCATGTTATTAATCTTTAAAAACTATGTAACGTCCATGCACTTGTTCATACAGCTCTTAAAAATTAGGACAGTGTGAAATACTAGTATGGAACGATGTCCACGTTACATGTTAAAGTGAAAAAATCATGTTTTCAGAATTACCTGCAATGAATTGTCCCATTCTTTAAAAACAAAGCAATTATCCCCCCACACACACACCCATTTTCTATACACTTACATATACATTTAGAAAAATCCTTGTTGATTTTTATTAATGGAAGATCAATGGTGAAAAGTGGCGTGGCTTAAGGAGGAAAGGAAAACTTGCATTTGTCTTCTAACTTTAAGTATTATTTGATTTTTTTTTTTCATTTAACACAATTTTTTTTTTCTTAAACCTAAAGAAAACTAGTATTTGGGGGAAAAAAAAACAAATGCTGGGCTCTTTGGTATGTTCTCATGTGTAACTTCTTTAGAGATGCCCAGGAGAACTGGGTGTGGATAATGATGGTAAATGAAACCTTCACTGGAGATTGGTGAACCCCACTCCTGGAAGAGAATCTCATGCACTGGATCTGCCTGATATGTCTAGGGTTGTCAAAAAAAAAAAAAAAAAAAAAAAAAAAAATGAGGATGCTGAAAAATTCCAAAGGCAAAAAGAGACCCTTTCATTGTTTATGGTGTTCTGCTTTCCTCTTATTGCTTTGACATTGGGTACCTTTAAAATTGATATTTTGTTGATGCATTTGAAGGGCATGAGACCATTTTGATCAGTACTGGGTCTACCGTTTGAAGTCCTGAAAAGAAAACTGAATACCTTAGCTTAGGTAGACATCTCTAGAAGGTTTTTAGTTTGAGGAAGAACTGGTTAAAATTCTGATCTCCTGTCTTGGTACAGAGATAACAAGTGCCTCATTTTCCTCTGATATTTTTCTTGCCTTGTCTAATGTTTTGCTAAATACTCGATTTGGCCTGGCCTTTAAAGGAGAGGGTAACTGAGGTTTACTCAAGAATGGCAAGAGGTCTTATTACACAAGACTTCCTGATAAAGGAAACTTGTTTTTGGTTGAAAAGATTTAAGGTTTGGTCTGAAGTTTGTTTTGTATACGCTGAGGAAAACAGTAATAACACTTTAGTCATGTTAAACTTTGAGCCTTCTAAACCATGATAAGAACATTTAAAGAGTTGTGTCATTTTCAGTAGAGGAAAGAATTGAAGGATACTTTTCCAACTTATTGGAATTTGATTGCTGTTTCTCCAATTAAAACCAACCACCACATCACTTTTTTTTTTTTTTTTCATTTCTTAAATTGGCAGAAATGGACAGTTAAGTATGGAAGAAGGATGTACCTATAACCAAAGAGTAGTTGAAATTCTTGGTATGAAATCTGGGTAATATGTTACTGAATCATCCTCTTTTCCTATACATTTATGCAGTGTTGTTATGTTCTGTCCATGGAAAGAAAAATGGATTTTTCTAAACTGAACCATATGAAATTGCCATTTTCATAGGTAAAACATGCTCAAATATTGGCAATTTCATATGGTCCAACCTAATATATGTGAAATACTCACTTGATAAACATCTGACTTTTTTCAAACCACCTGCCTGCTTCTTCCCTGGAATTTGCCCCGAATGTGGACTGTGCCCTGGTTTACAGTGCCTTACAGATAGTAGATACTCAACAAATGTTTACTAACATGAACTCACATGTGCTGGTAAAAATATTAAATAGGCCTGAAGGAGAATATATCTAAAAGAAAGCTATACTTTCAGTTAGAGCACATCTTACTAATTCTTTTGGTAATCTTTCTTTCTTTCTTTCTTTCTTTCTTTCTTTCTTTCTTGGCAGTCTTTCAGAAATATTTATTTGTGCATGTGTATTATTATTTTGTTGTTTGTTTGTTTTGGTTTCTAAAGGAAGAGTCAGCCTGTGGAAGTGGCAAGTGGGACAAATGGGAGTTAGGGAGATCTGGTGTCATCGTCCCATCTCTACCCGTAACTATGGGACCTAAAACAGCTTCTTTGCTCTATGGACCACACTAGTATCATCTGTAAACAAGGGACTTGAATCCACTGGCTCCTATGGCCCTAAATATATATTTGCTATTTTCCAAATGGTATTTCTAATGCGTTTGTTGCAACGTGTAAATAAGAGTATATTCTAGAGCTATATAATCTGCTTAGGGAAATAAGGATCACATATATTGAAGAATCAATGAAAATGTTAAACACAGTAACTAACACTGAATGCTTTTTAATTTACAAGGCACTGTCCCAAGTGTTTTCTTCATATCAGCCCTACAAGAACTCAGTGAAAAGGCTACAGCTATTATCTCCAATTGACTGGATGCTGAGGCTCAGATTATTTAAGTAACTGATCAGAAGTTCCATAAGAAACCAGAGATGGCTCTGGGGTGTGAGCCCAATCTGGGCTCTAGGTGCAAACTTCTTCACTGTTCTGTAGAGTTGAGAGTCAGTAGTCTTGAGTTTTTATTTGTCCCAGGGAGTATGTTCTACTAGGTAAAAGTGGTAAATGTGTGCAAAAAATCTCACCACGCAGTGGAGGAGAGGGATCACAGAACTTTGTTGGGTGAAGTATAATCTACTTGAGAAATTATTTGCTTGCAATTGATAGACTAATTATACAGTGTTCTCTAATTTCCCTCCAAATCTTCTCATAGGTAATGCTTTATTTGAAACACAGACACTAGGAAAATTAAACATAAATTGAGTGTATTTATAATTTAGCCAGAAGTTTCTTTCATTTTTCTAAGTAAGTGACATTTTATTGCATCTCCTAAATTATTCTATTTCAGTACTTGATTTCTTGCTGTCTAAACTCTGTGTGTTGGTATTTATCATTGTATTTGCACTTTGAGAAAATACGGAGCTTGGTTCTACTCATACCTTATGTTTATAGAGTATAAATAGTTATAGTTTACAAAATAATACCTTAAGCTTAGTGTGTTAGAATTCACACGTGTTATTATATTTTTTTCTTTGCAACAACCCTGTGAGGTGGGCCAAAGTCACATTTTTTACCCTCATTTTGCATGTGAGGAAAGAGTCTTAAAGAAGTAATTTGTCTGGTGCTGTCTTACTCTTACAGTTGGTTAAGCCAGAACTATATCCCAGGTCAACTAACTCCTAGTCACCATATGCTAATACTTGTATTATGTTGAGTTGATATAATAATTTTATTTCATTTTTATCATTTTAAATCTTTGGTATGGTTTTTGCATTTTAACAGATTATTTGGGAAAATTTGATTACAATCAACATGTAAAAATATTTTTGCCTTCCACGAAGTTTTGCATGAAGTGTTGAGTTTTCAGCATAGAAATCCCCCACAGTAAAAGAATGCTGAAGAAAAAAGAATACCCAGGGTCACTGGGTCAAAAAACACACGTGCGCGATTAGAGGCTCAGCAACCCCTGCTCAAACTCTGGGGGCTTTTAGGCAAATCAGATGACTTCTGAAAAACTATCACTGAGTTAAGGCAAGGCAGTGTGAATTAAAATAGAGCTCTTGGGGGCAGGTGGATATATCTAACTTTGCTTTACTCCAGCATGGACTTTTTTACTTGATGTCCCTGTACACACTGAGACTAATTTTTTATTCCCTCTTCTCCCGGTGTGTTTCTTTTGCATAGAGAGTATCTATTGATCAAGTCCAACCCGTGGTATTTTAGAATCATGATCCCTACTGTTTTCATTATTCCTTTTTTCCCCCCACATAGAGCAAATGAAAGAATTGAGATGCTAGATTAGTGACAGTGGTGAGCTCCCAGATGGATAGAATTCTTAAGAAGCATCAACTATTATGATCTTCCTCAACAATTTGTAGTTGATAATCTTCACTAATAAACACATCAGTTACATTTAAAAAAGTAACCAGGGGTAGTTGTGATGCATTTTAGCGTAACTGAGTAGAAACTAAGGCACTCCTTCTTTGGATCAGGTCTGCCTCCTCGTGTTCCTCTTTTTGTCTGGTGTGCCCTAGTTATTGAAATTTGGTCCCAAAGAATAATGTGTACTCCAAAGTTGTAAGAGGGGAGATTATAGTAAGCTTATTTTCTCAGCCTCCCCTCCACCCCATAATGTAGCAGTTAACTGTTTAAACACAGGCACCCATGTGCATGCATTGCACACCTTACATACTTTTGATTGTTGGGTTAGTTTTTTTAGGCAGTGATCTCCACTGTCAGTTTTGTGGGTTCCTTGAGAAGACAAGTAACCTCAGGTTCTGAATTTTCCAGCCTCCCCACCCATGAAATGTCCCCAGGATAAATAGAAGATCTGTGTTATACATTAAAATTCTGTGTATGGTTATTCTTACTGAAAAATTTTTTTCCCTGAACCCCCAAAAGTCCCCAAAGTCTGAAAACCATTACATTAGGCCAGTCATTTTATAAGAAAACAAGATTTGTCATATGGGTCAGATACCTCCTGCATTCCCTGAATCTATTCAGTTTTTCCCCATTTATGAAATAGGTGAAATATAATACTGACACACAGCTATTGTTGCTTTTAACATTTTCTATTAAGGACCATGAAAATTATTACTGACATCATGTGTGTTTATTTACAACAAAGCTTTAGTGTAAGATGGGTGCATTCAACCAATTTCACTCTCGCCTTTTGCTTTTTCCCTGGGAAATTTTTATAGTCCTGTCCCATCTTTATTCATCTTGCATTGGCTATCCGAATATACCCAGTAATGCTCTTTCTGAAAATATGCCAGTTGTGGTCATTACAGCTAAGCTGGAATATGAAATTGGGATGTTTATTTCCTAGAGAATGCAGTACTATTCCCCATGGCCTGTGGAGGTGCTATTTTAAATTGTTCCAGTAAAGGTCATTTCATATATTGGGGACAATTGCTGGTCTTGCCAATCCCCTAAAATGTTGGTGATATACTCTTTTGGAAGGTTTATTCAGACAAACAAGGAGCTTTCACATTCTCCCCAACCATGCTTTCTGTACATTTTAATACTTGCCTTGCCATCTTCACACTCTCCCAAAAGTGTGGGTTTGTCTAGGTGGTACTGTAAGCCAAGTTGCCAGCTCGGTCAGCAAACATGCAATTCCAACCTGCTGCTGTTCTATGAGCCTTCCTTTAGGATCTTAATCTAAATTGGCCTTCCACAAGCAGCTGGAGGGATTATTTTGCATTGATTTAGATTCTTGCCAGCTGTTTCTTGCATGTGGTTTATGTCTCATAACTCAAGGGTAGAAGTTATAGGAGACTGGTTTCATCATCAGTGGACATAGAGCATTTTCTAACAGCCATGGCTTCCCAATGTTGGATTCCTTGGAGCAGGAGAGGGTTCCCCATTGCTGGAGGCTCTGGTCAAACTTCATTCTCATTCAGTAAAAATAAATATATATTTATTCTGTTCCATACATAAAATTCTATTGCATTTTAAGTTCTGTTTCATTTGGTAAATCCTACTTTGTGAAGTATAAACAACTCTTGTATTTGTGGGGATTGTGTTTTATTTCCTATTGCTAAGAATTCATTCATTGCATGGGGGGAGCTAAGTGTCTTCATGGTACACGTGAGAGTCCCTGTCCGTTGTCCTCTCCAAGCCTCCTCTTCCCACCAAGTTCAATCAAATCAGGCAACTGGCAGAACGTTCCCTGGATCTTGAAAAGAAAGTGAGCAGACCCAGAATGTGTGGTTCTGAGCAGGACGCCCAATCTCGTGTCTTTAAAACCAAGTTAATATGAGGACATGATGAAGCAGGTGTACAAGAGGGAAAACTGGAACAAGCTTTCGGGGGGAAAATTTGACGAAACATGTCAGGACCCTTAGAAATGTATTTGCCTTTCCACCTAGCCATACAACTTCTGAAGATTTATACTATGGTGACTTTTAAGGATTTGTGCCAGGATTGTTCATTACAGTGTCATTTAATGGTTTTTAGAAATTGAAAACTATAGATCAAAAATAGAAAAAGGACTTAAGTAAATCTTGGTCTGCCCATGCAGTGAATGATTACACAGGCATTATAAACAAAGTTGTGAAAATCTGGTTAACTGGCATGTAAAGATGTTCATAGGCATTCAGTGTCAAAATGTGTAAAATCCATAGTTAAGTCTGAAAAAAGAACATGTGTATATATATATATATATACACACACATATTGTCTATAATATATAAATATATGTGTGTGTGAATGTGTGTGTATACACATTTTAGGATTGCAGGTGATTTGTTTTTTCCTTTTTCATATCTGTGTTTTTGTTTTTCTTTTGGTTGGTTGGTGAGGAAGTGTGTATTAGGTTCTCTAAAGAAACAGAACCAACAGGATGTACATGTATGTATCTGTGTGCTTACGTGTGTGTATCTATCTATATACATGTATATGTTAAGATATTTAATTTAAGTAATAGGCTCATATAGTTGTGGGGGCTGGCAAAGTCTAAATTCCCTAAAGGAGGCCAGCTGGCTGGAAACTCAAAGAGAAGTGGATGGGGTAGTCTTGAGGTAGAACTTCTTATTTTTGGAACCCTCGGTTCTTTGCCTTTAAGACCTCCAGCTGAATGGGTGAGGCCCACCCACACTGTCGAGGGCAATCTACTTTACCTAAAGTCAACTGATTGTAGATGCTCTTCCTATCTACAAAATCTCTCTGTGGCAACATCTAGGCCAGTGTTTGACCAAACACCCGGACACAAGTTGACACATAAAATTGACCATCACAGGAGTCAATGTCTATTCTATGACAAAAGGAAAAATATATGTTCATCCCAATAGAAAAGCATTCATTCAACTCCTCGTGCTGTCCCCTCAAGCCAAGTCAAAGGGAAGCCCAGGCCCCTTGGGCCTTCCTGCTGAGACTCAAGCTCCTCCTTGTCTCCCCAGGGAAGGAAAGCCCTCCAATAAGTGATACTCCAGATGATGGGGATGAACCCATGCCTGTCCCTGAAGACCTTTCCACCACTTCAGGAGGACAGCAGAATTCCAAGAATGAGAGAGGAGTGGGTAAGTTGGGTCATGCTGGTGACATTCTAGAAGGCTATTGCATGCTCTCTGCTTATAAAACCTTGGTCTCTCTCTATCCTTGAGTAGATAATGATTGAGTGACATGAGTCATTGCATCGATCATTTCCCCTCACCATCATTCTAAGGAAATATGGTATAAAGATCAGCAGGAAGGGGCCTCCTATATGAAAGAGAATAGACACAGCTCAACATGGCCTTGAGACACATGCACAGGAGAGGGTAGAGTTGAGGGGCTTCCTGGGCACTCAGGCCAGATGTCACTGTCACTGTCCTTGCTGCACCTTCAGGAATACTGAATTTTATAGATTGTATATAATAAAAATTATTCATCTTATGCATCATGGAACTAGGGCTGTTTATCTTAGAGCTTTAGGTTAGAAGGATCCACATCTGGCCATTTTATGTTATTCCTCTAATCTCTATTTCTTAAATGTCATATTTAACTGGAAAATAGAAAATCTGATAAGAATCGAGATTATATGAATTCCCAATCATTTGCATACCTTTTCCATAAAAGAGGTGGGGAGGGAAGCATCAGCAATCTCTCCAGTGGTTAACTTACACATGCTACATTTTATGTTTAGAAAACTTAGTCCACCCTCTTTATTATAAGAAAACAGAGACTCAGAGAAATTCATTGGGTTAACTAAGGCCAAATAGCAGTCTCAGCTTTAGAATCTCCATTTTCTGACGCAGAGACTAGATTTCATTCCTTTAGGAGCTAATGGTCAGCGGTTCCCTGGGATATCAATTTTCTTTTGGGAAGAAAAAAATTGCCATAGTGAGAGCCACCTGTTTGCATCAGAGAATATCAGGAAGGTTTTTTACCAGGTAGAAGTGAGGCAAACTATGGATCAGCTATATAAGTCATCTAGTCATGGAGAACAAACATAGGTAAAGCTCTAAGGGTGATGAAAGTCATCAGTCATCTTTCTATGGGATATCATGATGCAGTTACTAAGAAATATATTTTGTGTGTTTTCATGTGTCTTTGAAACCCAGTTGATTTGGGTATAATGGTTCTTTTTGTTTTTCACTTAGCTATACAGTTAATTGCACAAACAAACAAAGGATAGTGACTTAAAGCCATTTGATGTAGGTAAACCAAAAAAACAAATACATTTATCAATTAGAATTCCCTACTAGAAAATGACTATTATCTATGGGAAGGTAGGTAAGAAGAGAAGTAACATTTGTCAATGATCTGTTTGGTCTTAGGCAGGACAGCGACATTCTGGAGAATATGTTTTACTTTAATTTATGTATTTATCTTTAAAATCATCTTCTATTTATTGCAAGTGATACTGGTTTTTATTTTACACTGTATTTGCTAAAAATGTTTCTTTCAAAGCACATTTATATAAATTAAAAAGTCAATATAAATAAAAACATTAAGGCAGTGTGGTACGTGTATGATAAAAGTTTGCGAAGATGGCAGATGAAGAGTTAGTGTTTGGGTCAACCTACATTACAGTCCCTAAAGGAATCCAGTGAGAGGGGTACATGCAGAATGGATGCTCATAATTTGCCTGAGGGTGCAAAGCAAGGGGCTTAGAGCCAAAGAGATTTTAAGGGAAATTTTACTGAAATGTATCCATTGACCATTTAAATGAACTGAGAACCCAGACATCAAAGTTAGGACACCCTGGGTCATTACACAGACACCCAGTGACCTCTCACGGAAACCCCTGGAGCCACTGTAGAGCGTGAGAGCCAGAGTTGCCTTTAGAGAACTGAAAGTGAGGCTCATTCCTGGAGAGTAAAGAACAATGCACAGTTCACTCTGCGTAGGTAAACAACTGGTTCTTGCAAATGCCTTAAACTATCCTGGAGGTGTCACCCCATGTGGACTTCACATCATTGGTGTTATCCAGTGATATGAATACCACCAGGCCCCTGATTGGCATTCCTCACTGGTTACAGCAATGTGTTCTGTTTGTCCAGACTTGAGCTTCCGGACATCACATCTACCAAATACCAAATGTTGTGGAGTGGGGAGTGGATTTGATATTTCCTAGGAGCACTTTCCAATGTTTCCCTATTATGTATAGCTTGGGACTCATTCTTCTTCTCCTTTCAGGATAAAGTTTATAAAATACAAACTTCAGAATTGTAAAATTAAAAATGTCCGATTAGACCTCTTTGTTGGGCTGGTAAATGGCAGTTGAGGTAGGTGCTTTGGATGGGCAAGGAAGCTGTGCGTTGAAACATTATTTGGGAGAGTGCCTTCACTCCTGGGGCTTGGGAGCTCAGAGGAGTTACTGGTGACTGCAGTGAAACCCAAAGATGCAAAAGCCCAGATGCAGACCTAGAAGGAGAAACCGTGAGTAGAGAGGGTAGGGGTTTGAGGAGAGAAAGCGAGTGAAAGGATCACAGCCGAAGAGTTGAAAGAGACATCAAAGAAAGAAACTCTTTAAGCAACTAAGTTTTAGCAACCATCCTGCACGATTTTTTTCGAGAAATCGGCTAGCTTTAGTGTTTGGTGATATCTTATTTATTAAAGTAATTTGTACCATGTAGCATTTAAATAAATGACGTACGTAAAGAGCGTTAAGAAACAATATTAAAAAGATAGGGAAAATTAGTAAATTAAAGGAAATAAATGTGAAGCCATATTTCATCAGCTCCCTGGGAAAAAAGTCACAATAGGAAGAGAGCTTCAGAGGACAGACCACAGGAAACCAGAAGAAACCCCTCCCTTGCACAAAAGTAGTAAGAAATGCAGGAGGAAGTAGTTGTTGAAACGTAAGGCCCATGAAAGTGGCAGAAAGGGGCATGTCATGAAGGCAAGAGGCCTGGTGGAGTGGAAGGGAGTGTATCTCAGAGATAGAAGCACCTAGACCGCCCCCTTATTGTGTGCCTTCAGGCAAGGCTGTTCCCTTCCCTGAGCCTCAGTCTCCCCATTTTAAGGCAGCAACAGCAACTAGGCACATCTCACAGCACAATTCTGAGGGTTAAATGGAACCATTGAAATATGCTTTGCTGAAGACAGGATATCCTGCAAAGACATAGAAGAAGAAAGGACACAAAAGCAGAGAAACAATGCAACTTGTATAAAGCAGATGTTTAAAAATGTGTGAGAAGGATAAAGGAGCCTGTTGTACCATCACTTGAGGGAAGGAAAAGAAAGAACAGGCAACATTGCAGCACCAAGGATAGAAGAGGAATTGATTCATTAAGAAAAAAACAAAGTGCATAGACTCGGCACACTGAAAAGGATGTCAAAAGAGAGGGGGATGGGTTACAACAGGACCAGACCAAGGGAAGAGTGAAGGTGCTGGTCACCAACTGACCCAGGATAAAGCCAGGGGCTCTGGGTGTTACTATGGAAATTTCGAGGAGAAACGGTGAGAAGCACAAGATGGCAAAAGGTGGGAAAATATTTGGTAATGATCACCTGCTGAGGAGTGTTTTAGAAACAGACAGGGAATGCTTTTGGAAAGCTGTGGAGCCAATCTGAGCACTAATTACCAGCGGCATGTCTAATCTCGACAAGAACAGTCCAGTAGTAATAAATGAATTATTGGGAAACGGTAGGAAACAAATTCCTGTGATGGGGGAGAGGGGAGGTGTTCATACCTGGTTGGTGGAGCTGTTCCCAGAACGAGTAAGGGAATGGTTTCATACGTCATTGCTTCATCCAGGGTTGAAGAAACACGAGAGGAGGCCTATTGGGATGTAGTCATCAAAATGGTCTCTCTCGTGAGATTATAGCTTCTTCTGAAGTTGTCTTAAAAAAGGAGAGAAATCTCATCTCTCTGAAGTGGTTGTACGTGAAACTGCTTTAAGCAAAAGATGTACTCCATAAACTCTTAAGGGCAACCCCAAACTTGCTCAATAAACCATAATACTCATACTAGAAAAGCGGAAAATGGATAGAGATTTATTCTGAAAACTGTTGACTCGAGGATCTTAAAAGCTTTTCACTTAGGAATTACGTCCAGATTGGTGTCGAGAGAGTGGATATAAGTTTTGTATTTTAAAAAAACTAAAAACCTAGCTATTTTCTTTGTTGAGTCAATAATCCTCCCATCTCTTCCTTATTTACATCATGAATTTCTTTTTTCTAAGTTACTGACTGCTCTTCCTAAGTTGTCCTAAAATTGACCAAGGGTCCTCTGTCATTAGAATTCTTTTGGCAAACAAACAGGTCATGAGGTGTATTTCCGACTTCAAAAATGAGGAGACGGTGGCTGTGAATTGAGCTGGTTCAGACACTAGAGAGGCTGTGAATAAAGCAGGAGGGCCCCCCATGCCCCATAGGAATGCAGATGGCAGGGAAGGGGGTTTGGTGAAAGACCAAAGGACATAGAAGAAGGATTGGAAGCAAAATATGGGAAGACCATGCCTGTACAAGATGACTGTCAAGTTTAGGGTTTAGAGTAGAATCAAGAAGAAACCCAGGCACAGAGCACTGTAAAGCTGTAGGACTGAATTGAAAAGATGATTTACACAAGCGTATGGTTGAAGTAGAGGAAGGCTGAAGAATTGCTACTGATAGGAGGTTGAGTGAGCGTAACAAATGACTTGGCTATGTGAATGAGATAATCGAGTACTCATATGAATAGGTAAACAGAAGGAAATGAGATGACTGGTCTGAGTTTGAATATGGGCAGATAATGTATATTTATATATGACTCTATGTTCTAGAATGTTCTTCTTTTGCTTTTGCTCTCTTCAGTGACCGACTCCCACAGAGTTGTGTGGTGATAACCATGGTTTTAGTAATAGTTCATTTCAGGACTTAATTACCATAGGTGGCATCTTACAGCTTAGTGTTTAGCAGGACTTGGCTCTGGGCTGGGCCTGGGAGATAGCTTTCTCAACACTGAATCAACAGACCTGTGGATCCTTCCGCTTGAATAGTCTGATCAGGATTTCATTCACCTTAGCAAAAAATTGGTCTAGATTTTCCTGGAATCCAGGAAAATGATTGTATATAAAAACAATTCTTTTTGATCCATTGTCGAAGTAAAAATTCCTTTACTTGGTCGTGAGTTCTAGAACTGAAGTGGGAACTGCAAGAAGAAGGATGCATTTTTAATTGGTTCTACTGGTGCCAAATCTCACAATCATTTTAAAGTTTTAGGCAGGATACCTAAGGCTTTAGAACAGCGCTGAGGGGTACTGAGGGTAGACGAAAGATGGCGACACTTCTCTTATAGCCTGGGAGGGAAGAGGGGAATGCTAGAGAAGTTGTTCACAGTGGAAAGAGAAAGCCGTGGGCTTTGGCGTTGGTCTAATTGGAGATTGGGCAGCCGGCTTTTGAGTACGGATACGGAGCCTGCTTATCTAATCAGCAGTTAGAGGAAGTTGTTTTTATCTGTGAAATGCATCTCTTCTGAACTGATAAACCCCATTTTAGCTAGGGAGAAATATTATCTAGCAGCATCTGAGCATTAGCTGCAGCTGAGCTCCAGCATGTTCAAATAAATGTGAAGCACTCAGAGAAAGGAGTCTCAAAGCAAAAAACTGTCTGCTGAACTTAGGTGGTGTGTGTCTTGTTTCTTTCTTTGTTTATTTCTCCCCCCTTTGAGGAAAAACTGAAAGCATATAATTAGAATTCTTATTTGTCTTCCTTTTGTAGTTCCTTGTTCCCCCTCACTGTTTAATTATTGTGTAATGGCTTTGATGAGGCAAATTTTTAAAATTCTGTTTTATTGATCTCATAGTTTCCTATGTGTGTCTGGAAATGCCTCATGATAACAGTAGGTATTGCCATCAAGAGCACATCCAAACCAAAATATTCCCATTTTAAAGCCTCTCATTTCCCTGAATTCCCCAAAACTTGAGATCGCACATTTAAACAAAATTCTTTTGCCTACTCTCCAAGACTTTTAAATTTGGAAGAGAAAGGCTGTTATGTAACAGGCGCATTGCTTTCCTATTCCAAAGTAAATTTTAACTTGCAATCTTTCCAAATTGACTTTGGATAAACTTTTCTTTAATTAACTCAAATTTGTAGGTCAGCGCAAAACATTCGGAAATTGTGATCTTCTTCACAGCACATCATGACACACAGGTACTCTAAAATGAAAATAAGTGATTTTGTGCTGCATCTGGTACCATCTTGTTCTAGGTTTCGGTATCGACAGGTGGGAAAAGGCAGCAGAAGCTTAAGAAAGTTCCTTGGGGAAAGCTGCAACTGATGTGCACGTGTGTTGGGCAAAGACCACAGATGTTTACTTGTAGAAACAGAATGTTTGTGCCTGGGAGCATAATTTAAGGATAGTATGGTTCCTGATTCTATTATTTACTAGCTCATTGGCCCCAGAAGGTTATTTAACGACCATTTCCTGATGTGTGCAGTGAGGGAGTCCCCTGGTGTGGTCGCTGTAATACACACATGTAGTAGGACACAACATACCTGATCATAAGGGGTAGCAGCTGTCAATATTTTCATCATTTTCAGTGTTATGCCCATTGTAGGACACGCTGAGATACTTGGAGACTGAACTGACATGTGCCAATGTGTCGATAGCACCCTGTGAGGCAGATGACTTCAGGGGGAAATGCTTAGTAAAACATGCACAGAGGCCATTCCTACAATGGACATAAAGTCCTTAGCAGTTGCTGGAAGGATCCAGCCTGGCCCTTGTTGTCCACTGGTGGAGACAGAGGGTCAACTAGCCATTAGACCCCCAACTGGCAAATGCGCTGATGGAGGGGCACATCTGGATGCTGTTGGAGATGATGTGCTCACACCTGGAGGTGTTCTTTTCCTTCATAGAAGGGCCAGCTATGTCCTCTCTTTCTTATATCTGGAGGTTAATGAACACAAAGTCCTGCACGTTCTCAAGTGTATGACCCAAAGCAGAGTTGCTGTCAACAGAGACGCTGTCCCTGGGCCTCCTGTTCCCTCCTAGTTCTCCCTGCCCTGCCAATTTCACGTTTGTATTGGTGTAGATACTGTTTGGGTTGACTTAATACTGTGTTCAGGCTTTGGTTTCTCTGACTCTTAAGAATTAAGTAAACTGCATTTAATAACAGTAATATTTATTGATCCCTTCTCTGTACCAGGCAGATGCATCCACTGCCTTAAAGAAAATTACAGTTGAAGGTTGGAGACTAATTTCTGTGTACTAATACACAGTAAAATGCACAAGAATTCAATTTTTTTTTCCTTGAGAATGCAGAGAAGAAAGGAGTATTTTTAACAGAGGTGGGGTGGACAGGGAGAAAAGGATTGGGGAAAATGTACACAGGGGTTGAAGCTTGAGCCAGGCTATGAAAGGTGAGTCTGGTTTTGACTTGAGGAAATGCATGATGAGTGAGAGGAAGGAACGAGGTTGGGCAAGGGTATTGAGGGACAGAAGTGTCACAGTGACACCTCTGGGGAGTGAGGGATGGGGTTTGGCTGGGGGATCTTCAGAACATTTTGATCTAGGAAATAACACCTTCAGATCTGTGCTTTAGATAGACTCCTCTGTTGACAGTTCACAGGGGGACATTAGTGAGACTTTCGGTACAAAGGAGGGATGATTAGGACGTGAACCTGGAGACAGGGGCCAGGAGCAGCTGATCCCCAGGAGTAGCCATGATCTTTGATCAAGTATTTAATTTGGGTACCTGAGAGAAGTGACTGCAATTTCTACCTGGGTCTTTGGGACCACAATGATTCTACTGAACAATAAAGGAAATATACAAAGAGTTGAAGATATCTTGAGATCCAGTAGACCATACAAGTAATGGTTCCTAGTGAGAGAACCATCCAGAACATGGGAAATGGAAGAGATAGAGAGAGCTAGTCCAAGGTATGGGATGACATTAGCCAGAGAGGGACAGTGGAGCAAAACATCAGGCACACCAAGGGCCTTAGGGAATAAATATGTTTAAATGTCCAGAAGAAGCAGCAAGGAAGGAGACAGAAAAGGAGCTGTTTGATTCAAGAAAAATTTCAAGAAGGAAAAATAGCATGGGGAAAAGAGATTTTCAAGCCAGAGATAACAGTGAAAGGGTTACTTGTTACAGCATGAGTAAGCAAGATGGTGACCGAGAAGGAGGCCTTTGGGACATCGGTGGTGAATTTCCCAAGAGTAGCTCAATAGAGTGGTGGGAGCAGAGCCAAAATATAGATGGACTGATAGTTGAGAGGGTGTTGGGTTAGGAAAGCAACACTTGTGGGCTGATAGAGAAATTAGGAGATAAAGGGAGGGAAAGAAGGAAGTAAGTTGACGGGGTTGTGAGACTAGGAGAAGCATTTTCAGGTTGACCTTTCCTTTTTGAGACGAGAATATTTAAATATGGTGGAAGACCCATAAGAAGGGACCAGTGAAGAAGAAAAGATTAAAATATAACACCCAGGAGGAGTCCCAGGGGAGCCAGGGGTCAGTGATCAAAGAGGAGGCGTTGAGCCAATGAATGCCTGAGGCTTGTTCTAGGCCTGGAAGTTTGCACCACGGATGTCTTCATGGCTCTCATTCTCCCATCACAGCCTCCATTCAGAAGTCCCCACATGAGAGACAATGTGACCTAAGGTAGCAGCCTCGCCATACTCTATCCTTACCCTGCTTTATTTTCCTGTATAGCAGCACATGTCACCACTGTCATGCAAAGCACTCTGCTCTGATCTGCTCACTGCTGTGTCCTCAGCATCTGCAGCCGTGACCACAGGTGTCCAGTAAAGGTAGGGTAGTGGCATTGCTTCCTGAAAGAGAGGAAGGGAAATGGAGGGGGTAGGACAGTAGAGAGAACTTTTAGTTGAGAGAAAGGAATTTAAGGACCTGTTCGATGTCCATCATACCTATTATTTGAGATCCCTGCCTTTTAGGAGGAACAACTGGTATTTTGTGCAGAGAAGCCTTCATTATGTGAAACTGTCCCACCCATCAGGACATCTAACAAGTCCCACCACTGCCTTCTGAATCCACATAAGTGCTATCTCACCCTTGTCATCATGCACCCCAAAATGTCCCCACATCTTTCCAAATATCCCCAAGTGAGAACCACCCATTGAAGTGACACCATTAACCTGAACACTTTCATTCTCACATGGTTTCATACATCCCACTCATGAGAACTTTGCAAATTCAGAGAGCCAATCTTTGGTTGAATGTCTTAGATTCTCTAATATAGTCAGTAATATTACAGAATATAAATTATGAATTAAAGTAATAGACGTATCTGTAGAAAAGTTGGACCAAAAAGGTTAGAAAAATTCCTATCCTCACTTTTCCAACCATCCTTCTAATTTTCACTTATGTCTGCAAAGGTGCATGTTAAGTTTATTTTTATAAAAAGAAACCCATATTAATTTTGCTCCCATTTTATTCTGACAACTTAATTTCAAGATCCCATTGAACCTAATGGTTCTATTAAGAGAACTAAAGAGGATTCTTGGATTAAATGCACAACCGGAGTGGATAAATAGCATTTTCTGTGACCAGGTTTTTGGTCCCAGTTTTATTTTCTGGTTTGTCCCATCTGTCTTGAAAGAATAGTTAGCTCTGTATGTGAAACAACCAACCGACATTTTGTTGGCTTTCCTTCTACATGGGGTTTCAAAAAGAAATGGAAAAAAAAAAAACACAACAAGTTTTGAGCTGTGGTTGCCAGTTGCCACCTGTCCCCTATCTGGTTAGGACATTTTCTGATTTGGGAAGTGTAAATATAACCCAGAAAAAAAAGCTTCCCCTCCCTTTATGCAAAAGTAAAGAAGGTTCAAACAGAGCATAGCCTAATCATTGCCCTGTAAAGTTTCCACAGAACCAGTTAAATTAAATGAAAACATTTGCTCTGGTGGTGCAGCTCAGGAAGTTGCCCTTACTGAGTCTTCTAGAGCTAAAGTCTGAGCTACTGTATGTCACTAGATAAGCCCAGTTTTCTTCAAAGCCTTAACAGGAACTACATTTCACAAATTACCACAGATCTGCTCAAAATTTTAAACCCTTTGCCTGTTAGGATTTGTGGGATAACAGAAAGTTTGAAGGAACTCAAAAAGTATGCTCAGTCTGGGGTGTGCTAGAGCCAAATTGGCTGACTGTTCAATATCAGGAAAATGCACAAGCCTGTTAAACTGTTGGTAGTTTGAATTTAACCACAGTTGGAATATTTACACCATAGAAATTGGCAAATACTAGAAATGCTTTCTTTCTGTCTTTCTCTTTTTGGAAGCTGGTTTGCCTGCATACCACTGGCTTAAATGCAATTATAATGTTCTGACAGATACAGTGAAATGTGAAAGAAGGAATGATTTTGTGGGTGGCTCTTTGTGTGTGTGTGTGTGTGTGTGCATGTGTGTTATGGAGGAGCAAGCCTTCTGAGGAAGGGGTGTAGGGAAGGAAGGGAGGGTATTTTGTCCCACAAAAGAATTGACTCCAAATGGCTCCTAATAAAGAGCCATTTCCAAATTTATGGACAATTTCCACAACCTGGAAGTTTTGGACCAACTAGACTATCTATATTAATAAATAAAATACTTCTACAGCATTTTAAAATTTGTTGTGGTGTGATTAGAAAAGAATTTACTGTCTTTATTATTATTTATCACTATTACTATTATTTTGGTTTGAAGAACTTTAAAATGCCATGTGAAGCTTGTCTACGTTGCATTAATGTCCTACTAAATTACAATGATTTTTCCAGGATAGCTTTAGCCTCACGATAGCCTTCTGAACATGGCGTTGAACTTGGTCTTCTGAAAGGAACTTGTTATTGACTTTCTTAGATTGAATACAACCGAGATACGTGTATAAAAATCTAGGGGGTTAACCTCTTCAGTTTTCCACATGGCGGCTTCCTCAGGACACTTTCTCAGGAAGGGCTGGTGCTAACGGCCAGGGAGACTATGAAAAAGTGGGTTCCTGGAGGCCCCCCTTCTCTTTAGCTTTTTCCACCCATAGGGATGGCTTTGAAGCACCTGACACTGGCTGTAACTAGATTAACCGAAGAGCCACTTCCTGCCCTACTTTCAGTCAGGGAGTTCAGCCGCCAAATCTTGCAGGGCCAGGCCTGGGGCGTGTCTGCACGAGGCAGGCGGCCAGGAGAGTGTTTTCCCCTCCCGGGGATGTGGCTGCAGGCTGTGGATTTCCACTGAAATCCCCGGGGCAGGATTTCAGTAAAGGCCTGACTATTTGGTGTCTTGTCTCCCCAGGCTGGCAGCCTCCAACAGGGGTCACTGCTGGTAGTCAGTGACCTCCATTCTTTTTTTTTTTTTTTTGGAGTGAAAGACCGTTGGTCTTGGAGTGACACCCTGCTTGCTGAAATGAGAAAAGGGCCTTTTATTATAGCCCTGGGGGCAGCTTTAGGATTATTTTTATTATTATTCTTGGAATCAGGCGGGATTGGGACCGTTTTCACAATTTCTCTCTGCCCTACAGTTGGACATGGTGGCAATAAAAGTACAAACTTGCCACCTCCACCCCCCTCCCACCCCCTGCACTTCTATTGGCAGCTTCTGCTCCGGCCATAATGTTAAATAATGACAATTAAATATTATCTGGTGTAGCTACTGTTTATTTAATCTCAGCCTCATAGTTTAAGCAGTCTTCAGGAAAATTGGTATTGGATAGAAAATGCTGTGGTTTTAAGTGAAGTGGTTTTAATCCTGAGAAGGCAGTGGAGGTAATTTTTGTCCCTGTAAATACTGCATTCACTCCCATTTCCAAATAGTGTTATTATTACAAATATGTCATCTCAATACTGATATTTTTATATTGACTTTATAGCTGGGGGTGTTAAAAATTCAGTTCAGGGTTGGTGCTCCTTAATTTGTTTTTCCCATTTTATAACTGTTATCTATTACTGATGGAGTGTCTTTTAAAATCTTATCATTAATATCAGCCTTTTCTGTGCATGTACAACACACTCACCTGCACAAACTTGCAATGTTGCACGTGGGGATTTTCCTAATCAAGCCCTGGGTGGAGAGTCTGGGCTTTATGCCTTAGGAGACATGGGACACTGAACAGCCCTAGTAGGGAAGAAGAAAGAAGGCTTTAAAGCTGAATTTGATAACCAGCATTTCTGGAATATATTTCTGAAATACAGGACTCAATGAAACATTCCAGAGCAGTGCTGTCCAGTGGAAAATATAATGCAACTCATGTGTGTAATACTCAATTTTTTAGTAGCCATATTAAAAAAGTAAAATGACACCAGTGGAATTAATTGTAGCTTGTTTTGTTGAACCCAGTATACCCAAAATATTTAAACATGTACTCAATAGAAACAATTATTAATGAGACATGTTGCTCCTCTTTTGTACTAAGTCTTTGAAATCCAGTGTGTCTTTATCTACCCTTAGAGCACATCTCAGTTTGGATTAGCTACATTTCAGGTGTTTATTAGCCATACATGGCCAGTGGCTACCCTTGTGCACGGTCAGGTGTTGAGAGCGCCATAGAGAAGTGACCCCGTTCTATTATAGAAAAACTTTTTAGATTAATCCTTGCTGGATTTTAGCAAGAAAAACAAAAAACAAAAAACTTAGTCATTTATCTACTCTCTAAAAGAAGTTTTCAAATCAACTTGCTTTGCAAAACATTTCCTCCAATAATCATCACAAATGAATGCAGAAAAATTTGCTTTTTACCTCTCCCTTCTTTG
This sequence comes from Choloepus didactylus, assembly GCF_015220235.1. NCBI lineage: Eukaryota > Metazoa > Chordata > Mammalia > Pilosa > Megalonychidae > Choloepus > Choloepus didactylus. The sequence goes on along the minus strand of NC_051311.1, from coordinate 158,355,586 downwards.
ACCAAGATTTGATTTAGAGAAACCCCAGGTCCAAACCAATATTTGGTTGATTTTGGTTGATTTTCTGTAACTCTGTTTTAACAAAAGGTGTGGTAGGCTTTTGATTACGTGCAAAGTAATGAGAATAAAGCATAATGTAAACATGTAAATCAAATTTGCCTTCCAAACTATCATACCTGAATGAAATGCAGAAATTTATTTCTTTTCATTTTGGTTGTCACCCATTCATTTTGTTTTTGTGCACTTTCTTTGGTAATTTTTTTGAAAGTTGGTAAACCCTTTTGAATTTTTTTGAAACCAGGCAATTGCTTTATAGACATAAAGCAAATTTTAAGAGAATGCCACTGAGGACAAGCACTAAGTAAAATAACCTCCAGACGTGGAGACCGTCAAAGCTCTGATACGGGTTTTGCAAAAATTATTGAGGATGAAGTCTCTTGTTAACTTCCTAAAAGATTGCTGCTGCAACCTGATGAAGCGATGGAATACAGGTGGTAAAAGAAAGGCTGTTTCTTTTTCTTTTCTTTTCTTTTTTTTAATGAAGAGGGGAAAGAGGAGAAGAAAGCTGCCTTTCTGCAGCCTGAGCCCACAAGCTGCTCTTTCACCTTCGGCGCCATGTCCTGACTGCCCAAGCATACACCAACCCTGGCATTTGACCCAGCTCAGCTGTGTACACCCAGACCCCAGCCTTCCTGTGTCGGGAACACCTCATGCTTACTAGCTGATGCGCTTCTTGCATTTCAAGAGACAGCTTGTACTTGTGTGGCTGTTAGATTTCCTGGGCACTCCATGATCCAAAGAGTCACAGGTTCAGCCTTGTGGCTTTGAGTCTGCTGTTTTTGTCTTTTGGTTTACCTTCCTTTCTTCCTTTGTTTTTCTCTTTCCTTCTTTCTTTTTTGTATACATACTCTTTTTTAACATTTCATATCGGATACGCTTTCACTGAGATTCTGATACTTGAATTAGAATCAAGTATCAGAAGGACCATTGACCAAAATCTTTTGCCCAGGAATAAACTTTTACAAGGCATAAGGGACATACCTCCACATTCCCCACTGGGGATTGCCACCCTGTGTGACTGGAAACCTAAACAGAGGCACAGTTGGCAGTGACTGGAGGAGTCAAAGCCAAGCAAGTCACAGGGTCACTAGCTCTTGCTTTTTGCTGCTGCTTAACGGAATTTGACTGCTGGATTACCTGGTTCAGGACTTATTGGCAATGAGAACTATTGCTTTGTACCAAAGGATTATACCAGAGAAAAGCACATTGTGGTGAAATAGTTATGGTCTCTAGCAATGAAAAGTGCATGTTTCTTAACTCCATGTATGTCAAGTGTGATTATGACATAATGGGACTATTTTTTAAGGACCGATATACCCAACAAGTGTTCAGCTGTCTTGTTCTCTAAAGTAGCCTTTCTGGGAGGATTTTGTATTTATTCAATTGCTCGCACTTACGTTGCAGTTCCCTCTGATGATTACCTTCCAAGGCCCAGACCCATCCTTGTGCATATTTGAGGCTGGATTTTATTTTTCTTTTCAGAAATAGTCAAAGTCTTTGGGGAATCTAGTCCTTTGAGTAAAGTATTGAATTAACCTGGAGGATGCTTGTTTTTGTTTGAAGACAAAATATAATTGTAAAGCAGTGAGAATTTTTTTCTGGGCTGACTTATAAATTCTCCCTAAAAAAACTTCCAGAAGATGAGTCCAGGTGGTTATAGTAGATTTTCAAGCAGAAGTTCTGGTTTTAAGTCTCAGCTCTCTGTCTGTCTGGAATTGTGATGTTGGGGGCAAACCTCCCTCTGAGATCCACTTTATTCATCTGCAAAATACATTGATTGAGATCATATTTTTTTCCTGAATGTATGATGTATAAAGTGATATTTTAAAAATTCTTTGCATAAGTGGAAAGGATGAGCGTTTTGCTGTATGTTTACCATATGCATTTCCTCATATATGAATGAGCAGACAACATTCTCTGATGACCTCTCTGTCTTCGTTTCTTTGTCCTTTCCAATGAATCCTCTACGCATTCATTCAGCAGCATTTATAAGTGCGTCTTTGCACCATGTTGCCAAACCATAACTACAGGCCATCCATATCTGACCTTTACATTCTTTGCCCCTAGGAAACATGTTTTACAACCTCCAAACAATTTACCTGAGTTCATCTAAGTGAATCCAGAACCCTTCTTCTCCCGTGCATCACTACTGAAAGTACAGAAACTACATAGATAAAGAGATCCAAGATGTGCACCTTTGAGCATTTCAATATAAGTTACCAAAGTTGTACCCAGTTATTTTGTACCTGAACTTCATGCACAGCTAGGTTGTATGTCCCTTGCAGGCAGGTAGGAACTTCTTATGTGGCTTCTCTGTCATATCACATGATGTGGGATAAAAAGTAGAAATCTAATGAGCATTTCTTAATTTGACTTACAGAAACACTAAATTCAACTTGTTGCAAAACTTTCTTTAAAATCCCTTTGCGTGAGACTGCCTATAAAAAGTAGGAAATCATCTTAGAAGGGAATTGAAAGTTGGGAGCCAACATTTTAACCATCAAATGAAAATAATTACAACAAAAAGGAAGAGGACAGTGCTTGCAAAGTTGGAGGGGAATGAAATGTGTCATATAAAAATTTAAATAAAATATAGATGGGAAAAATGAGGGAAAAGAAGGCTTTAAGTTTTGCTGATAACTAGAATTTGGTTTGCAGTCCACACTCTCTGGCCTTCTCCCAGTACTTCAGGGTACAGGATACAATCTCAACTAAGAGCTTCTGGTGTCTCAGAAATTATTAGTGCATCCTACATTGAATATGCATCTTATTGAAATGTGCCTAGGAAGAGACTGTGAATCTTTTTGATCCTATTCAGTCTTGAAAACTGAAAAGAAACATGAATGCTTATTTAACTTGTTGCCCAAAACCCCAGTGCCTCCAAAGTATAGTCAATAAATGTATTTATTGACTCTTACAAGCTCTTGCGCTAGATGTCGTGGGGAAGCTAAGACATATAAGAATTAGTTCCCTCAAGTAATTCAATAAACTGTGTATACCTAAAGAGAATCTTAACACCACACTGCACGGTAGGCTTGGAGCTAAATAACTATCACAGGTTTCAAGTGGTTTCAAATCACAGGGGATTTTTGTTTTTTTTATTCTCCCCAGAAATCAAGGGACCAAGATGGAGGTGGGGTTGAGCTGGACTTTGGAGATTCAGTTAATGAAACAACTGCTTTTTAAGTACCTGTTCTCTCCCAGGCACCCTCCTAACCACAAGGGTGGACAAGAAAGACAAGACTTGTGGGGTCCAAGAGTTTACCTTCTGGTGGGGGAGAGGAAGGCTTCAGCTTCGCAGAAAGAAAAAAAAATGTTAAAAAGAGAGAAAAAAGAAAATACAGACTAAACTTTCTTCTTGTCCCGCTAACACTTCTGCCTGGTTTTGAACAGCTGTTGGTCTCAATTAAACTCTTTAGTTTGATGAGTCGCCGTTCCTGGCCACTTTTATTAAATGCCCTGATTGTAAAGAGTAGCTTCTGTCTTGACTTGAATGAAACAAAACAAATTTTAGAAGAGCTTCTAATTCTGACACCTTCCTCCCACTCCAGCACCCACAGATCTAGCCATATACACAGTTTGCTTTGAACAATGTTATGATATTGCTGTGCAAATGGTTTCCCACTCGCATATGGTGTAGCAGATGGAAGGCTGCTCAGTAAGGATTAGGTCACTGCCTCAGTGTATCAATTCTTTTAGCATCCTTGATAGGTGATTGTCCAGCCCATTTGGACACCTCATGAGGCAGCCCACTCCAGACTTAGAGAAGCATGTAATATCAGAAAAGCCTTGAATGAAGGCTGTTTCTATCCCCGGAGCCATCTGCAATATCACTTCTGTCTCTTCTCCTTAGTGAGAGAGTCCTTCACATCGCTGAAGACAGTTGTACCAGCCCCACTAAATATCCCATTCTCCTGAATATCACTAGTTTCCTTGTAATATAGTGAAATAAACACCATAATACATTTGTCTTGCTGCTTCTTGTTGTTCTTATTACTTCATCTGGGACGTTCTTCAGTGGGACCAAGTTCCTTCTACAACACTGCACCCAGAGGATTCCCTGGCTTTGGCTGAGGATGCAGAAGGAAAGAGAAAACACAGTCCCTGCCTCTGGAGGAGCTAGCCTATGTCCAAAGTGACTTTTGTTTCCAGACATGATGGAAGACAATGTGTCAAAGCAAATTTTGTAATTCTGCAGGACTCATTGCTCTTGTTCCATAAAAGCATGGAGTATTCAATGCATTTGAAGTGTTTCTGAACTTTATTATATACTGGTCTAGATCTGATTGGCAGAGAGCTGAATAGGAATATCTCCTTCCCTACTCTTGGGGCTGCATTCCTCTCCATGCAGCAGCAGCAGCAGGTACACACAAATTGTGTTAGGTTTTGCAGCCACAAAACATCTTAACTGTCAACTAGGAACTCATGAGTCAGTTTCTCAGGATTGGCTGTTAAGACCTATCTCCCTCATCTTGCATTTGTGCCTTTGATACTGGATCTAAGTGTAGGGTCTGGCAATTATCGTATCTTGTTTGATTCAGTAGGTTTCATTGCAGTGGAACCACTGTATGTACCAGATGCAGGTAGAGTGATGCATAAGGCATAATTGCTACCCTGAGATGGTTATATCTACGATACCTTCCTGAGATGCCTGGTAGAAAACATATATTCCATTTACAGCACTCTTATTTGCAGTCTAGTAATCTTTTATTTAAAAAACTGCAGAAGAGATGAAATTTGGCATAAGTGAGCTTACTAAGGAGTCCACTTTGTTCTCTGTGTAATTCCCAGCCTCCCTGTCCATATAAACACTTTTAAAGGAAGCAGATTATGATGCTTTGTCAGTAGTCAAAGCTTAAGGGCAAAGTCAAATACTTAAACCATTGAAAACTAGGTTTTTGCACGTTCCTTAAGGATCAACATCACACCATGCATCTAAGCATAAGAAGAAAAATATGCCATTATTCCCATAGGATCGTTTCTTCAATTCTGCCTTATTCCACGGGAAGTGAGTCTTCCACGTGACTTTGTCTATTAGACTTTGAATTGAATTGAATTTTTACTTTTCGGAGTGGCAATATTGCCATTAAACAAATTGAGCCTTCTCTTAAATCCAGAATTTCAGGAGCTAGGTTGAAATGTTTGGTATGGTGTCACATTGTTTTGTAAATCATTCTAGTGCATTTGGTACACCATTGATATGGAAAGATGGCTTGGAAATTTTAAGGGAAAGGGAAATCAGGCATTTATTTTGGTACAATGGTACCAAATTAAAACAAGAGTGGCAGTGGTTTTGAACCCATGGACGTTCTTCAAGGCAAGTACAGAGACCCTGCCCACTTGAAAAGTGAGAGGAGCCGCCATTTTGTTTCATGAATGAACAAATTGAGCTACTACGCAGGTGCGGTAAAAATCAGGCAACTCTTTTGAAGATGGGGAAAAAGTAAACAAACAACATGAGATAGTATGAAATGATTTCATTGTTATTTGTTATTTTACACAGGACGAATACCCATTCATTTAACAAACCTGTGCTGGAGTCATGTGCTAAGGGCCCCAGCGCTTAAATAACTGACAGTCTATTGGAGAAAATAGAGTATACTGGTTGTGGTAATTAGGTTTATCTAATTTAATCCACACCGTAGGTAGGTGTTGGTTCCCAGCACACGCTCAGTCCCTGGCACCACCTAGAAATGGGAGTCTGCTTACAGCTGGCAGGTCTTCTGTTTGGTTACTTGGTTGGACAGTTTATAAAATTAATGAATTTAAGAACTTGATCTCCAAATCCCCAACCTGGTATGAACCCCAGTTTTACAGTGGTAGATCTTTTGCTCTTTTGACCCTTAGATGATACCATTTTTTGTTTCTAGTCTGCGTGTTTATAATCCTTATAACTGTCCAAACAACAAATAGTAGCTGAATGAAGTATCAAAAAGTATTGCTATTGTGTTCTAAATAGCATTAGTAAACTCGTAGGAAAATTTCATCCTGATAACTACTCTCGGTTCAGTTTAATTCCTGAAATATCCATCAAGCATTTACAGAGGAATAAGACAAGCCCAAGTCTTCCTCTGGTGGTGGAATCTATAAAACACAACAGTGGATGTGTAAAAAAAAAACCAAACCCACAACATAAGCAAGGGGAAAAACCAGTTTTAACTAAAAGTGTGTAGGCCTTTTAGAGGACACGACCTATAAGTGTGTAGGCATATGTTCCAGAATGGGTAGAATTTTAAAAGAGCATATTGATGGGAGAAAGGAACTGGTGGTGGGGACAAAATCACCAGCCAGGAAAGAGTGACCACCTGAAGTTAGATTAGGCATCAACACAGAGGACAGATGCTGAGAAGAAGCCTGGCATCAGAAGGCCTTACTGAAAATATTTTCCTTAGGCAACAATAACCACCCAGTTTTATAAACCAGGTGGAAGGTGGGGGGATGGAGAATGGGATGGGAAGTGATAGCAGTAGCTTAACCTTCATGCCCAAAAATGTTTGCTCACTGGGACCATTTATTTTATAGGCTTTCATCAAGAAATCTTGTATCATGTATCATCCTAATTGAAACCCTGTTTGATTTAGGGCATTAATTCTTATATTTTAAAACAGGTGATAGGATCTGTGAGAAATAAGTTTAGGACCTGTGGGTACCCCCCATGCAAAGTTTGATTCAAGGCTTTGGAAACAAGACAGCTTGTTTTATTTGTTTTATAAAGTCATTCGGATTTGGAAATACCAAAGATAAGTATGAGAACCTGTGTTAGAAATGAATGAAATTATCCCCTCGTAAATGGGGGTGTTTATGCAGTGGTGTGAGGATGTGTGTGGGCAGTGGGAGAGCAAGTGGCCCTGAATCAGCTTCACCTGGGTTTGAATCCTGCCTCTACCATCCACGGGTTCCTTGACTTAGTTTCCCTGGTAGACTGTATGAATATACCCTCTTCACTGCTCTTTCTCCCCTCCTCTGCTTTGTGCACATGCTAGGTTTGACTTCCAGGGTCCAAAGTGTACATGTGTGAATTCACTGACCTCAACAGGTAGAGCTTCTGAACTACCAGCACCTCGTACCACCATCCTTCCCCCTGAATCTGAAAGAGGGTTTGATTGAGGTGATTTTGAAGCTGGATAGAGAATCCTCAGGCGAGAGTTCTGCAGATCGGAGGATAAATTGGGTTCTGATAGCATGTTGCATCAATAGAATCTCACGATGACCTTACATCATGCACAGATAACTCTGCCTCATTCTTAACCGTTAGAAATGTGTCATTGAAGTGTGAAAATATTTATGCTGTTAGATTTCCCATCATTTTCTGTTCTTTCATTCCCTCTCATTTGCATTGGTTACTCATAAATGTAGATCTTTGGTATGATTTTCTACACCACTCCGTATGTCAATCTGTGAAAAGAAGTCTACGAACAAACTGAGCTATTTGTACTACTTTATCCCTGATTGCTGTGTATCCATGGTTAGCTCGAAGATGGTGTGCTTCCGTTTTACACACTTAGCTATTTAAGGCCAGCTTTTAAAACACACTAGCTGTATTTTCCAGCATATGGGCTTTGTGTGTAACACAATAACTCTAGTTGCTTAATTCAATTTGTGCATCACGTCTCTGAACAAAACAGCAGACACCACTAATGATGAATTTTATAAGCCTTTTATCTGAGATCATTGAAATATTGATCACTTCCCAATTTTCCTTAGCTAATTTCTCTTTTTATGACCTATTAATAGAAAATGCCCAAGCATCTAGCTCCTTGTAGTTCGGTGGTGTGAGAGGGAGTAGATTTAACCATTATCTTAGAACTGGAGTTTTTAATAAAACAAAAAGCCATTTATCTTGATGAGAAATCACATGTCTTAATAACCTTGATAAACCAAGTTTTGCATGACTGCACATTAAGGTTGAAACACATTTCATTTCATCATTTCCCAGAAGGGGCACCGAATTCACCCATTTCCTGTTTTTAATCTCAGAATGTACTTTATTTCCTCCATGTCTACTTTCCCAGCAGCCGAACCCCGGGAGCAGATGGCATCTAGCTTTTTCACCCTTACCTAAGATGTATGCACTTTGCCCATAGTTGCAATCACATCTGCATTATCTTTGCACAGAAATTGATACGTGAGGCAAAATTCGCTGTAACAAACATGTACAAAATCATTGAGCCAGCCAGTGAGCCTTTCATTGCAGCAGACGTGTCCTGAGCCCTGAGATATCAGGAGCTTCACCAGGTCTGATGTTTGTGTTCATGTTTGTAGCCCACCTCGGCCATGTCGTCAAGCCAGCATTTTTTCATACCCAAATTTTCTGAACTACTTAGGCCTACCCCATTTTGTTCCAGGTATACTTAACTTTTTTAGGGAAGGAATATTTCTATAACCTATTAGACCCTCTGAGATCTTTTTAAAGAATTGTCTTGTAAACACTCGAGCCTTTCCTCGATAACTGGAGTTTGTTATTGGAAATGCTAACTCTAGAGTTACAGAGAGATAATTTATAGATGCACACTTGGTAAATTGTAAACCCTTTCAGCAGGTAGGATTATCAGTTCATTCGCTTGCTTATTCATTCATTTCTTCATGTCTTCAGCAAATATTTCCCATACCTCCAGTGTAGCAGGAGCATTGAGATCAACTGGCACCCAGGCCTGGCTTCTGGATTTTTCGCAACAGCCCAGCTCTCAAATACGTGCTCCTCTTGAAGCCAGAACGTCTACTTGTACTTCTCTGACCACAGGTCCTCAATTTCACTTCAGGAAATGCCGCTGTACATGTAGAGCTCATTGCCTATACCCTAAATGGTCCTGGCTTTGAATTCTCTTATTTGTTTTGGTAGTATTTTCTGTCTCTTCTTGTACTTTCAAATTTGCAATTTATAATCTGCTGGGAATTAAAAGAAGAAAGGACCATGAAAGAGTAAATAGGTGAATGTCTGTGGGACTCTCCCATGAGTAAAAGATGTGAATTTTAGCTCCAGGGATTTTTGCTTCCCTTTGGGCCCTTGCTTCAGAAGTCATTTTTACTTTCCTTTTCCTTCTTGACCTATGGTGGCTCGTTGAAGCAGATGGACCTGTAACTTCTGAGTAAGTGTAGCGTCACCAGGATGAGATCAGCTAGTGACACCGCTGATGTTTCTCAGGTTTATTATCTATTTTCATTTTAGCATTTCAGAGTGAGGCAAAAGGATTCTATTTTCAACTTCTTTGATCTTTATTCAGACCATTTCAATGTAAGTTTTCGTTGCACTTCTATCACTTAAACCTGCAGTCGCCAAGTTGAAATAAAATACTAACAACATTTCTATACAAAATACTAAAGCATTTCTTTAATAAGCAAGTAGTTTTTTTATTACTGCTTTATTAGCAATCTTATTTTACTTGGTCCCTAGCCATGACATAGCTTGGGAAAAATTAGTAACCCAGATATGTCACTGCAGAGGATGAAACTTTCTATGAATTCCATGTGATGCCTGCTTTCTCCTTCTTCCATATTTTTTTAGAACTTTCTAAACTCCTTGTTTTCTGAAAATAAAACACTGCTCCTAAGCAAGATTAGGTTTCCCCAAATCTCTTGTTCTTTGTTTAGATCTTAAGGTAGAATTTCATTACCAAAGACACATTCTGGAAGAGCAGTGGCTCTCGTGTGAGCCCCTCCCTTCATCGAGCATCTTTGTGGAATTTTCAGGTCCATGTTTCCCACGCTTCCAAAACAGAGAAATCTCCCTTTCTTTTTCCTAAATTCTGCCCGCCAAAACTCTTGCCAGTGTGTGCTGTTTGAGTCTTCAGGGCCTTCCCATTCCACCCCACCACCCCCAAATATGGCTAAGGGCTGGAGTAATGGCTGCTGAACGTGCAGACATCTACTGGTCTGCTCCTTTATCCTTGGTGTTTGAACTGGGGGTTGCATTTCCACAATGTATACATTGAAAGGGAGAAGAGACAAAGAAGTCTGCCACCCTCCCTTTCTTCTCACTTCCAGCCATACTGCTAAGGATTCTCTGGAATTATAAAATCAACTATCTGGTAATCATGGCTGGTCCTGTAATTACACAGCTGAGGACACTGTCAGTGCTTGAACATGAGCCCAGGACTCAGTGTTTGATCCCAATGCATACAGTTTTTGCCACGTGATAAATATTCACCGATACAATGTTTATTTTAAGGGAACCTCTTTTTTGTAACCTCTAAATTGACAAGCCAGTTACTAAAAATGTGATCGATTGACAAATGTCAAAAAAAACCTTTTAGATGTTTCTCCCTCATGAACATGAAATATCTAAGATCCTTAAGTGTGTTTTCTACCAGGGGAGATACCGTGGCCCTGGGACACTCCCTCATCTCCATGCCTCTGCTTCAAATGTGGGAAATCTGAGCCTGTCCGAGGACCACGAGGTCTGAATGGCATCAAAACCTAATAGCAAAAAGGAGCCCCTGAAAGCAGAATTCCTCCCCGCCCCCAATAGTATCTGCCTTGGCTGGTGCTGATTGTGAATTCTGCCCATGTTTAGCTGCCATTCAGGATTTGAAACCACCAGGCCTGCCTTTTGTGAGCGAGAAGTGCTTTTTTATCGGTTCTCCTCACTTGGAAGAAATCAGTGTCCCTCTTAACCTGGGTCCCTCCAGCGCAGGCCTGACACAGTGGTTGGTGGGATCAGAGCACTTGCTTGAAACGTGGCCCCGGGAGCAGGAGTGAGGAACCCGGGGAGAGTGACAAAGAGGAGAGAAACATGATGCAGAGGAGCTCTGCCCAGGTGGCCACTGCTCCTGGTACCCGGCTTCTGTCTCACCGGGGACAAGCAGCCAGATGGAATGGATGGGGGCAGTTATCTTGGGCCTGGTGGAGGAGGAGTGTCCCCAGCTTTTCAGGCCCCCCATCTGCAGCCTCAGAAGCCCAGAAAGTGAGCAGGAGGGAGAGCTGTAGCTCCACCAGCTGAGGATGGAGCGAAGCTCAGCAGAGAGGATGGGAGGCAGGGCAATGCAACATCCAGTGCAATGGTTTTTACTAACATTTCTTTAATAGAAAAAAACAAGGTTGAGAGATAAGAAACCAGCTTTCCAAAACCCAAAGGGAAAACAAACTCAGACACTTGGGAGTCATCGGTCTATAATAACCCTCCCCAATATTTCTGTTCCTCTTTTCCCTCGATTTGGTAAAGAATTTAAAAAGTAAATCGTTGATGCCCTGGAAATAACAGCTGGCCTAATGGCTACAGGTGTGTCTCTCCTACCTGATGGGCTTAAAATCCTCTGTGACTAGCGCAGAGAGTGAGCACATCACAGGTGCTTAATAAATGCTTGGGGAAATCAACTGACATTTATCTATAAAGGAATATGCTAGATACCTTGGTTTTAAGTGGCATCCTTGGCCGGCTTCCAGCGCCATGCTTCAATGTCAAAAATGTCGTTTGGGAACAGAAACAATGTGTGATGCATCGAAATGTCATCTAGGACATTTGTCAAGACTCCGGTTGGGGACTTGAGGTGAGGTCAGAGGACAGGGCCAGGGTCTCTGTGAAGATGGAGTCAATTGACCCTCACTCGTCTGTCCTCTGTCCCTTGGACCACTGGCAGTCAGCATCACTGAGCAAATCCTGGCCAGCATTTCAAGAGGATGAAACTCCTTTCATGAGGGCAAGCTCTGAAGTGCATATAACCCATGAGCAGGTGTAAATGATAGAAACTGGATTCTTTCCTATGTGAAAGGGTGAGAGTTGGAAAATAGGATAGTGGTGTGTTGCAGAAGAGGTCAGGCTGCAGCTGTCACCAAGGGGGCCCGAAATGGCCGGGAAGGAAGGTAGAAACACCACAGAAAAGTCTTCCCCACCTTGGCAATCTTTCCCAAAGTCAGAGACTTTCACTTAAAATTTGGTGCAAACTCGAGGAGAGGGTTTGTTTGGTGATGTGCTGTGCTAACACAGGCTGAAGTTGGGTCCAGATTTTGCTCTGGATTCTAGTTTCAGCTCTATCGCAAATTTTAGTATATTAGCTAGCAAAAAAAAAAAAAAAAAAATACATTGGAAGAAACTTATCCTTCAAAGTTGCCAATAAAATTTAAAGTTCTGATAAATAATCAGTAGCTTTCTTTCAAGAAAAAAATAACGTACAGTTCTTCATGTAGCTGATGTCTCTCCTGGAAAATAAGGAAGAGGGAGGATTATGCATTAATTTTAAAACCTGCATTAGTAAGGGAACTTGACATCTGAATTCAGACAGCTCACTAGAGGGGACAGGTTGAAAGGCCTGCCTCGGCTGATCTGCCACCACTCTACCACATGCCTGGGAAAGTGGCAGATAATTTTTTTTTTTTTCTAAGTAGCCTCCAAATTCTTCCTATGGTAGTGTCCTCAGTCCTTTAACAGAAAATACCAAAAAATAAATGGGTTCCTTCAAAATTTCCTACCAGTTTTCTTTCTCGGTTTCAGGCTTTTCCCTCTTTGCCTAGTCTCCTCACTATAAAATGATTTTTGGAGGTCCTTAAATTACCAACCTGAATATATTTATGTTTTCTGTCCCATTAGTCCTTTTTTTGGTCTCAGCCCTAAAATTGAATTGTTGATTATAAATGCAAAGAAGTTTTTTATCACGTTTTTATTCTTGCTTTTTAAATACAAGAGAAAAAAAATAACGAAAAGCCTTCCTAGAATTATGAGGAATCTCTGTATCTAGTACCATTTAGTGGTACTAGATTACAAAGCAGACTTGTTAAAGACTCTCCCTCCAAAGGTGACAATTAAGAGTTCATACTCATAATTTTTATAAGTTTGATTTAGATGCAGGGAAGGCTACATGTGTGTGTGTGTGTGTGTATGTGTGTGTGTGTGTGCTTTGCTCAGCCACCAAATGCAATTCCTGACTCTTGCTTCCCTTTCTGTCACTTCTCCATAATTCTTAATATTTCGGTTGGGCTGGTGTCTCGCGGCTGCTTCCTCTTTTCCTGCATTCCTATATTTCATTATTCGCCCTTGTTCCTCTTCTCGGGCTTTTACAATACAGCCAGGAGGATGTGGAAACCCAGTTACAATATGACACACGGGCTGCAGTGTCACAATCTTGGTTGTTGGGTTCCCTCATGGAACCGGGAGGGATGTGTGTGCCTGGCTGGATGTAGAGGCAGGAGGAAGATAAATTGTGTGCAGAGGGAACAGGACAAAATGGAGAAGTTAGGACTTCTGGAAACTTAGGGTCTGGTAACAGCTAGGCAGCTTTTCCTCTAAAAACATAGTTCTTCCCATCAGTGAGGTCATGGCATATTGGACTGGAGAACTGCCGAGCTGAGGACAGCCTCCTGGGGAGCCCAGGGCACTGCAGACTCCCCCTTCTCAGGTCTGAACTCGTGATCCTCCTTTCCCCCCAAACCACCCGGCTCCCAACTTCCCTCTTTCTGTTTATGGCCATGGCACCGTGGCCTTCTAATTCAGCTCCCTGGGCCCGGTCTCTCCCTTCTCCGAGGCATCTGCATCCTGATGCCAGGCCAGTCTCCCAAAACCAGTTTCTCCCACATGACTCCATTGCACTGCCTCCTTGGATGGCTCTCCATGGCCTGGGAATGTCATTTCAGCTCTCAGGGGACTCCACAGACTGGCCCCAACCTGCCTTCCCCACCATCTCCTTCTGCATTCCCACTTGCTCTACGAGGCTCTGAGCAGCCAGAAGGATCACCCCCCAAGCACACAGCTCCCACCATGGTCCTGCCATTTCTACTTGTTGGAGTCCCCTCTTCCCACTTCCTGTTTTGAATGTGACCCTCCTTGGAGGCCAGACTCATATGCCCCCTCTTCTGAAAACCCTTCCCTGGTGCCCCTTCTTCTAAAGGATAAGATCTTGTCTTTCTAAGAACTGAGGAGCTCAAAGAGTATGTTCTTTCTCTTCTGACGGGTGGCATTTTGCTATGGGTCCTGCATTTTTATAGGTTCGTCTCCTGGTCCTAATAAACCATGAATTCCCCGGGGCCAGAGACCATATTTGCTTTATAATTCCTCCAGTGACCCACAGTGCTTTACACACACACACACTTGTGGAATGCCTGAAGTATGCATTACTCCTCAAATAATATGGAAAGTGGCTTATTCAAAGGGCTTTGATTTCATACACTCATTAGCTAACCGAACTGGAAAGTTGGCAAAAGGTGAGTTCTGCCCCCAGTAAGAAGGCTAGGTAAAGATGACCCATCAGATTCCTTCCTGCATCAAAATTCTAATTCAGTCACTATGAATTATTCAAATCAGACACCTCAAACTTGCAAAAGTACATGGCCCCGTAATTCTGGCATATATATGTATATATAGCTGCCTTGTAATGACAAGGGATGAGCCAAGGAGGAAGAGGAAGTAGAGTAGGTAAGTGCATGGGCTTTGGAGTTCCATGAACTTGGGGTCGAATCCCTGTCTTCCCTTATCTTACTGCATGACCCTGGGCAAGTCATGTGGTCTCTCTGAGCCTTACTTCTCTCCTTTGTAATGGGGGTGCCATAATCTTTTCTTCACAGGGTGGCTTCAGGAATTTAAAAAGATAACGTATAGGGAAGCATGTAACATAGGGTTTGGCATCTGATTAGCTCATAAATTTGAGCCAAGCAGCCCTGACTTAGATATTTCACATTTACTATTTCTTGGATCCTTTAAATTGGAAGAATTCATTACTGAAACTAGTCATTTCCACATTTCCCAGTAAATGGTTGTTGAATCATAAAGCAAGAAAGAGACAGGGTAAAAAGGGAGGAACCCCCCATATTTCAAAGAAATGCTGCCAGTGTTAAGAACAGAACTTTTTTGAGACACTCCTAACTCTAGGAAATGGCTGATGTCTACCAGGGAAAAACATGTGGTATTTGCAGGTTATTCCCAAGAGGTGGGAGATTTTAACAGAAATTCCTGGAAACTGGGAGCTTCTGGGTAATGAATGAATGTCAGATGAAGATCGTGTGGCATCATTGGGAGGAAGGGGACAGCCAGCGTTGACCGAGCACCGCCCGAGTGGGCAGTAATAGCCCCTCCAGCTCTTGGAAGGATGGCGCAAGAGTGGCATTGCATTCCAGCTTTAGGATTCAGGAACATGAGAACCGGGGAGGTCCTATAATTCCCTCAGGGGCATGGAGCTACTGGAGGTAGAGAAGGGTTAGGACCAGTCATGCCTAGGGAAAATCCATTTCCATCTCACTTCTCTGGGGGTCCGGGTCAGTGCACTGAAACTAGAGCTGATAATAGCATCCCAAAGGCACATCGTAAGGATTAAACAAAATCACAAGTATGAAATATCTAAGTCAGGGCTGCTTGGCTCAAATGTATGAGCTAATACCAGATGCCAAGGACTATGTTACCTGCTTCCCTATTATCTTTTTAAATTTTTATTAAGCACAGTGCTAAAAGTTAGAGAATAATGAAAAAGAAAGGGCGAGAGTGTGGCAGGGGTAGACAGAAGGGAAAGAAGGAAAAGGAGAGGTGAGGCGAGCATTAAAGAATTCCTTAAGGGAAGAACTACCAAATGCAAAATATTTGGAGTTTCTTTTACCTTGGTGAGCAGTAAGTTAGCACCAGATATTAAAGAGCTTAAGGCATTCATGACTATTGCCTTATGTCTTTGCACAGCCTCTGTGTGAGTTTATTATCAAGGTAATAAACCTGTTAGACAGAGCTTCTTCGTTAAGCAATGGCGGGAATATGAATTTCATCATGATTTTTAAATACCTTGGAGGTTCGAGTCTGACTCCAATGTTCACAGTCTGTGGAGTTTGCTGTGCACCTCCTCACTGCTATCCTTCTTGATGCAAAGATCATTTTAATGTTATAATGTTAGATAATATTATAATAAATCATATTACTATTATAATAAATTATAATAAATTATGTTAATATAATATATTTTAATCATACTATATAAATATTATAATAATATTATAATAAATAATGCCACTGACACAGCATTTCACTAAGCTGCCATTGTAACTATGTGTGCAGAAAGACCGATTTTTGTGTCATTTGCCCACCCACACACACATACTGTACTATTACACAAAACCAGACATATCCCTCTCCCCGAATCTGCCTGCTCAAGTCCCAACCACCACTCCCAAACTCAGCCCTAGCTTCCCTCCACCCACAGCTGATTCCGTTACACACACACCGAGTTGTCACGACCTTTTGCTCTTTACTATCCCAGGGCTTGCTGCCTGAGCTGCTGCCTGTGCAAGGTGTTTTCTGGGAGGAGCACAAGAAGAAATGGCAAAAGCAGGGAGGAAGGCTTTATCTCCATCTGGGGTGCAATAAAAGTCACATTTCAGCACGTTAAACACATACATCCCCCTTTCCTGAAAGATCAGCACTCCACAGGAAGCCAGAACAGGACTGCTTCTCTGGACTGTGTCACCAGGACAAGTGACCACTGCAATGATGGAATCCACCTCTCCCCACCTCCCTCCTGTTTGCTGAGTCACCTTTTGCTTGGAATTCCAACAGGGACCCGTTGAGTTTCTGGAAGGGAGGGACAGCATGGGATCCACCCTCTGTGTGTCCTGAAGGAGATTAGTTTATCTCCGGCCTCCCTGAAGTAGGGCTTGGGCTTCTGGAATCTTTGGGGCTTGGCACAGTGCCAGCTCTGGGGATGGGAGGGAATGGCCCAGGAGTGTTTGCTTTGCCTGGAGAGGACTGGTGAGTGCCCAGTTTCTGATGTTCTCTTTAGCTGATCACTCAGGGACAAAAGCAATAGAATTGGACTTATCTTCTTTGTCCCTTTCTTGGCATCTCTTCCCTCATTTTAAATCATGGACAATACATGGCAAACCTCATTCATGTCTTAAATGTACACACAGTAGCCAGATTTCAGAAAGCCTGAGCAAAGTTTTTAAATCCTTTATTTTACCAAACACCCCCTTATACACTGTCAGCAGCTGTTTAACATGTTGCTTCAGCAATAACTTGCTATCAGGGAAAACTGTATCCGAAACGTGTATGACTATGTCAGCTAAAGCACAGGCCAACTCGGTTGATAAAACACTCTTGCTTGGTGGCCCACTGGGGAGAGAGTCTGAGAAGTGTCCTGAGCTCGTGGATCCCACGTCCCTTCTACTGGGCCCTCCTTTCCATTCCTGTAGATGTGTGCAACTGAAAACAGCCTAGTATTTTCTATGCCCTAGATATTCTATGGCCTAGATATGGAAAGGAGGAGGCTCTCCATACTTATCTGCTTCGTCAACACTTCTGTGTGCAGTGTTAGTTATTTAGTTGGATTCCCCTCCCTTATCATTTCAGCAAATGTGATAAATTTCCCTCAATGGAATAATATTTGGCATGGGAAAATAAAATAATATTTAGTTTTTCTTTTAAATCCAGGACTTCACATTATTTCAACCTCCCATAATATTTGTAAACAACCTTTCTGCCTTGTAACTGTTTCTCTAGTCATCTTAATTTTCTCCAGATTTTTTTTATTGCCCAAAAGTGTTCCTTTTCCTTCTCTTTTTATGAAGCTTGAATTAAGCTCTTTCCCTCTGTTTTTATTATTTTCCCATTTTCTCCTTTTCATATTGTCTTTTTCAGATTATAGAAGTTGGAGGTGATTTTTAAGAATTACGTCTTTGTCCCTCTCTATACTTGATACCCTAAGAATAAAACAAATATTTTACACAAAAGGTGATTCTTCAAAAAAATAAAAAATAAAAAGCTAGAAGGATGTAACATTCAGAAAATACCCCTAAGCCTATTCTCTCACCTGTTGAATGGTTTCCTCCAAATTGTGCTAACGTAGAGATCTTGGTTCTAGAAATAGACTAGGATGAAATATGCTTGAGAGGGTGAATGAGGAAACACTTCAACATTGGTATCTAGGAAAATTACAAGTGGCATCAAAACAATGATCTAAAAGATTATTCAATAAATACAAGCATAATTTTTAGAAACTGCTCCCTTAGTTGTTTTCTATACTCCTTAGTAGAAAGTCTTTGCTTATCCATTTCTCTCTTTCTAAACCATGTTTATCCATCAGAGCTTTTTCTATTCTAATTACTTCACTATGAAAAATTGAAATTATATTACCAAGACGTAAACAAAAATAGGACAAGGGTCTTGTTGTGCTACATCAAAAGAAATATGATCAAAAATTGATTTATCCTCCTCGTCTAGTAATCAGGCTCTTGTTTGGTTATGAACAGTGACTGACTGTTCTAGAAGGCAGATCCGATACCTGTAATTTGAAGTAAAGCAAAGTCTACTTTGGCCATGTTTGTGATGTGCCATTTGAAGCAACCCACATTGTCCCATAACCTGACAGTTATCCTAAAGGTAAATGAAGCCTTAGATAGGTCAACCCAACCCCATTCACAAATGGAGATGAGTCCCAACTAGGCGTATTTGGTGTTGACGTGAAGTCTCCATACCGTCAAGGTTTCGAGATGCCAGTGACATTTTCCTAAGGGCAGGTTCCTTTACTCTTCACGAGAATCAGAGATCTCCCGCCTTCAGTGCTCTTGCAAAGCATCATCTCCACTGCTTTTCTCATCTGAGAAACTTGGCTAAGGTTTGTTGGATGTAGCCACTACCACTGACACTGAAGTCTATGTTGACCCATAGATAGCCTGTGGCTTTCTACTAGGAAAAATAACTACAGTGTATTAAGTACCTACTAAAGACCAGGTGCCTTATAAGCATTATCATGAATATTCAAATGCACCTGACAAAATAGATACTATCATTCCCATTCCATGGATGATGAAACTGAGGTACCAAGTAATTAGCTGGTAGGGGATAGAGCCAGATTTCAAACACTGTCCTCTGACCCTAAAGCCCACAGATAACCCATTATTCCACAGCTGCCTCCGCCTTCCCTGTAGGTTTCCTGCTGATTTATGAACATCCTGTTTCATAGACAGCTGCTACATACTGTGACCCAAGCCCAAAGAAGGTAGAGGACTCATTCAAGCAGAAATCCCATCCATATGTGCTCAGCTTATATAAACAGAAGTAAGATTCAACAGTGAAGGATAAAAGAACAAGGAAGATGTTCCCCATTTCTAATTATATAAATGCACCACGTATTTTCTTGGGACCGTGTTAGTAGCCTACATCAAAAACAAAATGCATTCTGCCACATATTTCACAACTTTTCATTTTGTGTAAAATGGATTTCTGAAAACGTTCATTGATTATGGTTATCTTCAGAAAGTAATATCAAGAAGTTTGTTAACTCAACAGCCATTAATGAGCCCCTGGGATGGTTCTAGACGTCACACAGAAAGAGAGTAAATGGGAATAATTGGAAGGGCAGGGGAAGGGTGAAGAAAACTATTTAAA
This sequence comes from Choloepus didactylus, assembly GCF_015220235.1. Classification (NCBI taxonomy): domain Eukaryota; kingdom Metazoa; phylum Chordata; class Mammalia; order Pilosa; family Megalonychidae; genus Choloepus; species Choloepus didactylus. The sequence continues at coordinate 158,336,244 of NC_051311.1, read as the reverse complement.
TGCCATAGCCTCTTTGTGCAAAGAATTGGGCTCACCATGCACATTAAATTCCAAAACTGAGCGTGTATCCCGGAGACTCTGGAATGTAGAGAACAAGCGTTATAAGAACTGAGAGAGAAGCCCCAGTTTCTGTGTAGGCCTGACAGTGACGGAAAGTTCAGCAGGCCCTGCCGGGCATACATTCCTGCAGTGCGAGGGGAAGCTTTACCAGCTGAGCAAGGGATGAACAGGCTTTGAGGAGAGGAGAAAACCTGGACATATTTACAGGACACAGATTTGCTCGGCCCAGGAGAATAAGTTCTTGTTGCAATTGAGGGTTAGTCATGAAATAATTCTATGCACAAAAAAACAGAAAACTGCAGGGTATTTACAAATGAAGTGCAGTTTGTGGTTGTTCAACATTTTTCCATAAGATCCATCCATTTGATTATCCGAATAGTATTGCCAGCTGAGAGAGGCATTGTCATTGGTAATCCATGGTAGAGGGACTTTGACACTGGACTTGAGATTTTTGTCCCATTGTACCAAGGTGGAGTCATGGGAAGTTTGGGAGCAGACCTGACCCTATAAAAGTAGCATTAAGGATGATTGGTTTTAGGGCAATGTGTAGGCTAGATTGAAAGGGGAGTCTGGAAGCAAGGGCCACCTGATGCCCACAGACAAGCCCATGTGCCAGGTCATGGCCCAGAAGTATCTGCAGGAGGTGGGTGCAGGCTGGGGCAACCTTGGCCATGGGATGGCAGTGGCTTCATGGAGGTGCTGGGTGCTATGTGATCGGAAAATGGTCAGAGGGGAGTCTCAGAAGAACTTAGAGATACACTGGCTGTGGAAGGGGAGGGTGAAGAGAAGACTCCATGTGGTTTGGAACTTAAGGCTTTAAGAGAATAGCACCACTGACACACGGGAATGGAAGAAGGGGTGCTGGATGAGGCAGATGCTGAGCTTGAAGTTGGAGCTGCCTGGTTGGGGTGTGGAGAGAAAAAGAGCAGACAGCCTAGAACTTAGCCCAGTTAGGAGGCCCGGGCATGTTTCTGCTTTCCTTCTTTTTACAAAGACTTGAGTGCTCGTTGGGTGCAAGATATGATGCTGGAGCTGTTTTGGTTTCCTTGGCTGCTCAATCAAATTCCGTGCAATGGGTTGGCTTAAATAATGGGAATTTATTGGCTCACGATTTTGAGGCTAGGAGAAAGTCCACATCAAGGCATCATCAAGGCGGTGCTTTCTTCCCCAAAACTGACATTCTGGAGCCAAGACTGATCCTTGGTCCTGGGCTCCTCTGTCACATGGCAATGCACATGGTGACCGCTCCTGGCCTCAACCTTCTGTTTGGGTCCTGTTGAATTTCAGCGTCTGGCTGCTCTCTCTGTGGCTTTCTTTGTATATATCTGAATTTCATTCTGCTTATAAAGGACTCCAGTAATAGGATTAAGATCCATCCTGACTGAGTTGAATCCCACCTTGACTGAAGTAACCTCATCAGAAGTTCCTACTTACAATGGGTTCATACCCACAGGAATAGATTAAGTTTAAGAACATGTTTTTTTCTGGGGTGTTCTAGTTAGCTAATGCTGCAGAATGCAAAACACCAGAGATGGATAGGCTTTTATAAAATGGGGGTTTATTTCACTACACAGTTACAGTCTTAAGGCCACAAAACGTCCAAGGTAACACATCAGCAATCGGGTACCTTCACTGGAGATGGCCAATGGCGTCCGGAAAACCTCTCTTGGCTGGGAAGGCACATGGCTGGCGTCTGCTCCAAAGTTCTGGTTTCAAAATGACTTTCTCCCGGGATGTTCCTCTCTAGCAAGCTTGCTCCTCTTAAAAACGTCACTCATAGCTGCACTCCATTCAGTCTCTTTGAGTCAGCATGTTTTATATGGCTCCACTGATCAAGGCCCACCCTGAATGGGTGGGGTCACACCTCCATGGGAGTATCCCACCAGAGTCACCACCCACAGCTGGGTGGGGCACATTCCAAGCAAATCTAACCAGCACCAAAATGTCTGTCCCACAAGAGCACAAAGATAATGGCATTTGGGGGACACAATACATTCAAACCGGCACATGGGGTGTACACAGCACCAAACCACCATAGGGGTCATGCAGGGTGCACGACTGAATAAGGACTATGACCTGCACATGAGTACACCTGAAGCCTGAAAGGAAGGAGCTGGCGGAGTAGGCAGAGGAGAGAAGGGGAGCAGGGTCTAAACCATTCTTTCCAAAAGGAAAAGGAGGCGGGGCATGTAGTGGAAAGAGCTGCTTAGGATTCACCCAACTAAAGTGTGAGAGCTCACACCAGCACTTCCCAGCTCTGTGTCCTGGTGTGACACTGTTATTTGTATTTTGGTTTCCTCTTCTGTTGGAATAGAACAGCAAGCTATTCCTTGAGTAAGTAGTCAGTAGATGCTAGCTAGCTTCTCTTCCGCTGATAAAGCCCTGAGCTCCCTAACTTATAGGGCAGTGTAAGAACAAGTGTATCAATGCAAGAAACATCTAAGTGTGGAACTGTTTTCATGGTCTTTCTTTCACCCACCCAGTTTGGGTACTCTTTCGCTAGCTCAGCCACATGATGGCAATGCTTGGATATCATTCCATAAATACTAGATCTGTAGATGCTGTAAAAATCACTGCAAAGCATACTACGTAAGCAAGTCATTGAGACACTAATGTCCTGTCTGTGACTTCCAGGTTAATACGATTTTGAGAATATGCATAAGAGTAAACCTACAGCATAATTCTGAATTCTCCTAAATACAAATCTACATGTGCTTACCCTCCCCCAAAATTGTCCATGCCCTTCTGTGACAGGAAAGTGGAACAGATCTCCTCCCTCTCATTTTGAACATCTCAAACAGATTCTAGCCTCTACCTAAGGTGTCACAAGCATGGGAGGTTTATATTTCTAAGCGTAACTGAATACAAACTGAGAAGGGTTGTTTGTGGGCACTTGGCAGGCATGTAGTCTTTTTTTTCCATGTTGTTCAATTTGGTAATGGAATTCGGGATCTAAGAGTTGCGCATGGTTGACTCTAATAGCTAGCACTATATATGGTAACGTTAGTGACAGTGTTGGGAAAAATTCTTACCAAATGAGATGAATTTGCTCTTGATTAGAAGAATACTTTTCACAAGATTTAGAAAAATTTGAACATATTGTGTTACCTGTGCCCTTTTATAAAACAATGGCCTGAAAATCTGGGGTGGCATTTACTAAAGAAATTAAGACAACACCAAAGAGTTCATCACTGAGTAATAACTCCCCCTGCTTCCAGAGTGGCCCAAGTCTTATGACTAGTGAGACGTGTCTTACTTAACCGCGTGAGTCTTAGACTTAAAGCAAGACAAAACAATATGCGCCTACAAATATCTCCCCAAATGAGCAAAAAGTATGCTTGTATGGCCAATTATTAAAGCTTGCCAGAAATAAAGTGTGAATACTGCCAGACTGTGCAGCCACTGCAGCCAGCCAGCTCATGGACCAGAAACAACTCTTGATATCTACTGTGCAGACCCCACCTCCTCTGCATCCTTCTTCAGTCACCTTCCCTGGATGTGGGGCAAGGGATGCAGGCTTATCTGGGACGGTGATGTCCATGAAGAGGACAGAGCTAGGGAGGCCAAAGTGACCACAGTTTCCAAATCAGTGGTCGATAATAGTTGCATTGTTTGGGGATTCTGTTGGTAAATGCTCTGTAACTATGTGTGTGTGTGTGCACACATGTGCACACTTACACACGTGTGCACCTGCAGTAACTTACAAACTTTTCAGTGCCTCTTAAGCATAATAAAAGGGTAAACCCAGCTCCCTTCCCCCAGGACTTACTTTATGCCCAAGGAATTTGGGAAGAACGTGAGTTTTGAATACTGATTATAATGGGATAATTAGATAAGGTCATAGATTTGCCTGTTTACATGTCAGCCACTATGTAGGTAAATTTTAGAACTTTCCTTGAGCACTAATTTCCTCACTTGTAAAATGGTGATAGCACCTACCTCATGGTCCAGTAGGTAAGGTTGAAGGGAGTTAACGGAAAGAGCTTAAAAAGTGCCTGGCATTTATACAGCTTCTGAGAAATACTGGCTGCCATGAGGTTCTGTACTTAATAGAAGACTCCAGTGAGTCTTCACAGTTCCCCTTGCACATAATTGCCTGTCCATATGGAATAATCTGCACTTCTTTGGCTGATCTCAGAAGTCAATGTGTTCCTGGGCAGATAGGGTACGCAAGCAAGACGGAATTCTTATCAATTCAGTTTTACCATCGGGGAGTAGCACGACTTCATACCTATAGCCATATTTTGTTTTCTAAACTTTTTGTAATGTTTAGGGAATCCAGTATTGAAGGACAAAAACTTCAAAGTTCACTTCAATTATACTAGGCCAAGAACTGACTTTCTTGAGAAAAGATTAACATGTGATGCCTAATGATGGCGGATAATATGATTTATATTAAATGGTAATGTGTGAAATGGAAAGCCTTCAGGTGAAATTATGCATTTCAAAGCTTATACTTTGATTATCCAAGACCTACACAAGGCAATGCTTTCTAACGGTGAGACCATTTGTCAATCTATTTTGTTGAATTCTGAGCATGTGGCTGCTTTCCTCCAGTTTACCGGTGAACATGAGCCCCCTCCCACTTTACTGTAGTTGGCATAAGATAGAAAAACAAGTAATCAAACTATGTCCTGTATATCTGACATGATGAAGTATTAGGAAGTTCCCTTTCCAATAAAGTCATATTCAAGTATCATATCAGCATTATCACTCTCAGTACTATGCCATTTAATCAGACAATTTTAAAAGATATTGCATATTGTTTAGTAGTTCCATTTTAAAACTGTAGTGCTCAACTTTTTTCCCCATTATCTGAGATAATTTTCCCCCATTACACAGAACCACAGCTGAAGTTGAAAAGTTTATAATGAAGGGTTAGAGCCCAAGGAAAAAAAGAATAATGAAGGTAATTGTAAAATATGTCATTACTTTGTTGACTGCAGGTCATGAAACATGGCTGTGTCTGGACAAACCAAATTCTGGTAGCTTTATCCATTAGATTTGGACTATGCAGAGACACAATAAATAGGTGAAAATAAGGATTTGCTAGGAAATAATTACACCAATCAATTCAAGGGACAGCTATTTGTCTGTTGTTCCAATATTTTAAGAGTTTCATAGGGAGAAAGGGGATCTGGGCTCAAACAAGTTTGGAAAACATAGGTTTAATCAAAGTTAAATAACTCTGTTCCCTGCAGGACATCTCAGAGTCTTTGCTAATTCATAGTTCACCCAAGAAGGTTAATTGAGCAGCTACACGGTGCACTTATTGGGATAGTCTCTGGGATTGGAGAGAAACTTGTGTGTCTGTCCATCTGTGTGCACACACACACACACACACACACACACTTGTGGTGTCTGTTAAAGTCTTAAGAACTAGGAACAGTCTGGGAAACTCTGACCTAGAAAAACAGAACAGGAACTTGAAGATTTGAGGCTATGATAATATGTATGAGAGCAGCTGATAAGGAATGCACACAGAAATTGGTAGCTCTTTTGGGGGTAGGGGAAAATAATCATTTTCCCCACCCAATGTGTTGCATCAACATTTTCTAATCTTAGAAAAAGCCAAATGCAGAACATTTCTCCTTAGGGAAAACACAGCTGCTCTACACTCAGGAATAATACACCTGTTTTATGAGAATCAGTGCTCTCACAGGATATTTTCTGCTGTGATGCAGAGGCATTTAATGTTGTCTGGATCAGTTCAATTCTCATATTTATAGAATGTTTTTGGTTGCTACTCCTAAGATGCTATACACATCACAGTCTGCTCCAAAATACTATAAACGAGATAATGCCATGAACTCAGACCTCTGGGAATTGCACTCCGGTTTCTGAGTGATCTTGGTGTCAGCTTTTCTGTTGACTATTGGATGGCTAATAATTGCAGAGTGGTCACTAGATAAAGGTTTTGAAGCAATAATACTGTCTTTTTAAAATAAAATTTTTTAAATGCTGTCTTTTTGAAACTTTCTATATTTCTCTAATGATATCACAACCCAGCTTTCTTTTTGCCTTCTTTATTGCAGTTACATATGGGGCTGATGGCTTTAGGGATTTTCATGCACTAATTCCCAAAACTTTCTCTCGTAAGTATATGCTTTGCTTCTAGAAAACAGAAACATGTATTCATTTTGTACTCAATTTCCATAGTGTAAATATTGTGAATGCATGTTTATTTCATCATCACCTTCTTTCACACTTGAAAAAATGAGATAAATTAAATATTTATTATTCTGTGCATTAAACATCTACCACCAGTGACATCATTTATACAATGAAGTGTGTAAGTGAAACCTTAGACTACTGAGAGATATACTAGGGATCACGCCTTTTGTGATGGCAGCAGTAGTAACAGTAGAAGTAAGAATATATGTTATATTTTACAATAAGGAAATAACTAAAATTGTGAAACTGTAACCCATAACATTCTTTGAAATCTGCTCTCTAACTGCTTGTTAAATCACACTTTGAAAGTTATCACTGTTATGTATATATGTTAAATTTCACAATTAAGAAATGTATAAAAAAAGAGTAGGAATAAGAGTACTCAATTGAATTATTATTCTACTAAAGCTGATAAACAATTTTGTTATTAATGTCATAATTATCTTTTTTTATTGGGCATGATAATGAAATGGCCATGCTTTCTGTCACCATAAAACCAACCAACATGTTTTGAAGGTGGCTTTTACAATTTTTTGGGACAGGAGTACTGTGTTGCTCTGGAGGATTAATTTCAGAACCGAGAGGAGAAAAGTCAGAAGACATCAAGGCTGTTATTTTGCGGTTCCTCGCTGGGTGAGCCAACATACTGTTGGTACTCAGTACAAACGAGCCCTGTTCTGATCTGTGCTGTTAAACCAGAAACAGATGTTAATTTCATTTTTCTTTTTTAGGCATTGAGAGCTGATAAAGGATAACTATATTTGGGTAACACCCTCCAAGGAGTGGAGATAGTGTGCAGTTAGCTGACCATTTAAAGAGATCCAGATTGGTAGTCCACTTAGGACTTAAGCCTTCAGAGCCTGTATTAGTCATTTCTCTAATATCATAAGACAACATCAGAAAATAGGTTGTAGTTGTTAATACTGTAACAAATACTAATACAACTTCCAATTTCAAAGGTGTCAGTAATAGTTAAAGATTGGATTCTGGCATCCTGTTTCTCAAAACTCTTTTGTATCTTTAAAGGATTAAGCAATATAAATTTTAAGTATAACCATTTGCTCACAAGCTAGATTGAGCACTTTTTCAGTATATAAAAATTATAGAAATCTTTCTTTTACTTTTGGCTCTTTCAGTCAACTTTAAAACAATAGATTGATGTTTATTTCTATGATATATAAATATAAGTATGTATTTATATATAAATGTTTATATGGTTGTATATATGTGTATATGTATATATGCTTTTATGAATATATGAAACATTAAGGTACTAGGACAGAGAAATAATTCTGAAATGAACACTACCATGTTGAAATACTTTGAGAAGTCAAACACACTTAAGAGGAAAATAATATATTCTAAGGCATGATTTGATTATATCTGAGGAAGGTTTAGGCTCAAGCATATTGAGGCAGATCCTTTGGTGACATCTTCAATGTGTAAAAAATACTGAATATAAAGATATATATTACTTGGGGCTTTAATAAGATAGATAATATTATGTTCTACATATGTCTACATATGTCTACATATTTAAACAAATACATTCAAAAGGTGTTAGCATGTTGATTCTTCTCTCTCATACCCCTATGTCCCCCCTTCTCTTCCCACACCCCCACTTCCCAACCCACCCCCACCTCAGTAAGTACCCAAATTGTAAATATCCTCCTCACACAAATGGTTGATTGATCTTGATGACTTCCCCACCCAAATAGCAACCAAACTGTTCTGGGCCAATATCACCACCTTGTGGTAATGATGGAAAATTGTCTTCCTCACCCCTTACCACATCTTTTCCAACTTTTTGCCAATTAAAGACATATCCTTCTTGACCCTCTTCTACCTTTTCTATTCAAGTTTGTCTCCCTAGGTATTTGAGGAAAATGTATATATGCTGGTAACTCATTCTTTTTTTCATAGTCTCTTTTCTCTCTTTTGCCTTTCTTCTTCTTTCTCCCTGACTTCATTTCATTTAAAGGCCTAAGACATCAATATGGAGAAAAGTATTTCTAATCCTGCAACCTGACAAGTAAAAAGAACACCTACATTTAAAAGTCTGTCAAGTTATAATGATTCCACTAACCTTTAAAATGCCTGAAAGTTTCCATGAATCTCTGTATACATCTCTAAAAACATTGATTCTTCATCTCAAACTTACATTTAATTACTATTCAAGATATATCTTAAATGTTTTTATTCCATTTGAGTTTTACTTGCTGCTCACCAATGTCACAAGAATATTTGTCTCCGTTTTTTTTTCCATTTAAAATATTCAGCATTTCAAACTCACATGGCCTAAACTCCTACTTAGTGACTATTTTGGAATACCTTTTCAATGGAAAACGTATTCTGAGTACTAAACATTTACCTTACCAGTAAAAATAAAGGCATATTCTAGAAAAGGAAAAGAAAATGAAGAGGAAAGCAGAACTCATTTGGAAGGTGGGGACTGCCAGTGTACATTATACCTATGCTTTAAAATGTTTTAATTATTCATGAGTGAATACACTCCTTGGCAGTAGATTCAGGCCTCTTGGCTCCCAATGACTCTTGAGTTTCCTGGATTCTCCAGATTCAATTCTAAAGTTGTGCATATGTTAAAGTCTGCCTTATTTTCAGGGGCATGGGGGCTCTCTTAGAATTGTTGTGTTACAAATAACATAGAAGTCCTCTAAAACATGTAACAATAAGATTTTCACTTTTCCTAATTTTAAGCAGCATCTGGGAAGGAAAAGTAGCTGGGCACTTCGGGTTCAAAGACATCCACTCTTAGTCTAAGCCCCGCTTATTAAATAATGAAATTGGGCCCTGTCCATTATCTCTCGTGAAGAGCTCCAGGGAAGATCCGAGCCGAGTGTTCAGGAGAAAGAAACATATCACAAGTCTCCATTTCCTGTTCTATATTTAATAAGTTCAGTTCAGCACCTTATACTTAGTTCAACAGTTTTCTGAGTACCGGTGATGGGGAGTTGACAAAATATTTATAGGTATGATCCCTGTAATCAGGGAGAGTATAACATTTCATTGAAACTGTCATAAGTAGGCAGTCCTGGGTCCAAGTAAAGGAAACAGATGGAGTATATTAAGGATTCAGAGAAGGGGAAGGCTAATCAGTTTGAGTCCTTGTCAACTTTCAGGAGAGGCATCCATATCTCACTTGATATTGGAACAGATTGCAGTAGATGCAGATTTGGAAGAAATTGGCTATTTAATGGGATTTATTATGTGGTGGGTCTAATCTATACCATTTAAAGAGATCTAATTATTTAAAAAAAAAATGAAAAATCTCATCATTGGACGTCTCAACAGAATAAACTAGACGTCTTGTACCTCCCATTGGGAGGACTCCAGGTATTTTAATATGAAACTGCCGGGAGATGAGCGGCTTAAAGAAAAGCCAGTCAGCCATTCCAGAGCTCCCGTTCAGCAGCTGAAGCAACTAGTGGTCTTCTTTACTTCTTCAGGATTGGAGATTTCAAATGGGCTTAAAAACACTCAAATCCACACCGCCGAAGCTCTCCCTCTTGGCTGGATATGTACATGGCCATCAACAGGTCCAGAATCCTCTTGTTATTTTTTCCACTAGAGAGAAAGGAACAGGTAAAGGAAAACACTATCCAGTCAAGTGCCCTTGACTTCTCATTCTTTAAGTGAGAAACATGTTGACTGAGGCGGATAATTATGGAGATGGAGGGGACCCCGAGCAGGCAGCTTTCCTGGGGCCAGTGCATGAACCATGCACAAGTTCTCCTGGTGTTATCTTTCTCCTCTGTGAGATGGTCCTATGGCTGCAAACTTGCCTTCTTAGGAAAGCCTGATCCTTCATTTGCCTCTTCTCGCTGCCCTTTGTTTGCTTTTAGAAGTCAAACCTAGGAAGCCAGGCTGCTGTCTCCCGGCCTCATCAGCCCGATAACTTCCTCCAAGCAAAGCGAGCTCAGTTCCCTCAGTGGTTTCTCACGAGAATTGGTTTCAGCCTCCCGTTGACTTCCATGCAACCCCACCTCCAGAATGTCCTTGTCCTTTTAGAGGAGGTGTCTGGCCTGGCCATCCAGAGGACCCTGTGAATTTCCATAAGTGCAGAAACCCAACATCCCATTTGCTGTTTCTCTTTTCTTTTTGTTTCTTGCCGCATCACTAATGGAGCTTCTGTCAGCGAAAATCCCAAAAGCCAGTTTCACACTTACCAATGTTAAGCCAAGACGCCCCCGTCTCGAGCTTCTGTGTCTTAAATTGTGTTTTAACTTAAGTGAAACTTACATAGTTTTGAGGTTCATTCTGTATTGGCAACTTATTAGGATAGTTTCAAACTCTGATCTCTGTCATCTACAAAACTAATGAGACGCCCCCCCCCCCCCATTCTCATGACACCCTCCCCTAGGGGATATCAATCTCTGCATCTCTTTTTTTTTTTTTTTCATGCAGTCAGCATCCAGTTTACATTTGTCTACAAAGACCTGAGAATCTGAAAACCATTTCCCCCACATGTGGAGAATGTTCACACACTTTTTGAGTCTCATGTGCCCAGGGTTGACAGCGTTGCCCAATTTGTTCTCCCCAAATCCCTGTTGATCCCCAGCAGTTATTATTTCTCTCTTTCAATCCTCATAGACCCATTCCATGTCATAAAATGGCCCAGAAATTGTCCTCAGAGAGCTAGCAAGCTTCCAACTCTAAAGCTTTCGGAATCTGCACTCTCCTATTTAAAAGTCTGTATAGCATTTGCTTATATAGGGTCCTTGGTCACATTTCCAGTGTTTAGGATTCTTGGACCTTGTCTACAGTGATTTGGGGTTACCATCTGCATAATTTTTTAGAATCCCAGAATAGCACAGCATCCTACATATTTTTTTTCTTTATGCTTTACCTCTGTCTCAGCTGAACATTTCTGCTGCTTTTCATATAGTTCTATGGTCTTTTTTATCATATGTGTTCTTATACTCTTCCATCTTTTGTGCATAGCTATTTAAAATTGTAACTGGGTCTCCACATTCATTCCAGGATAACTTCTGATGGGCTCTTGTACCCTTTGATCCTCCTCTTTGTTGTTGTCGTCATCATTTTGTTCTGTTCTGGCTCAGAGGGACAGTATCATATAAGACAGCAGTGATACAATCCTGCCTCCAAGAGCCACTAGTTAAGTGAGTCTTTGGTAGCAGGATGCTGGCTTTGAAGACCTCTCTGGCAAGTAAGGCAATAGCCATCCCCTGCTTCTTCTTACTCTTTTCCCATAGCCTTCCTTCTGGACACTTGGCTTTACTTCCCTTTGCAGCAGCCTGTGGTGGCAGGTGTCCTTGTGCTCCTGACATCAGACACCTAAGGCTACCCCCAAACCTTCTCTGCTGCTCTGCTCCTTGCCAGAAAGAATCATCAAAAACACAAAACATAGAGCACGCCGAGTCACAAAACTACTTGCCTTTCTTCATAATGTAGAAGTCCAAGTTGTAGTTTCTGGCTAACATGCCAAGAACAGATGAGAAAATTCCCTTTACCTTGTTGCCTCCAAACTTACAAAATCCAGCCGGGTGGAGGGGCTGGGGCTTCTGTGTAGGTTTCTTTTTCCAATCATGGGAGCTGTTGGCTTACACACTTGGTGCAGCACTCTCTCTCAGCTTCAGTGGTTGAACGACTCGTCATGCCACAAACGATTGGCTCCACTGTGGACGAGCTGATCTCGTTTAAAAATCACAAGTCAGGCAATTAAAAATCACCCCAGGTTGAGTAGTACAGAGATCTTGGAAGCTTTATTGTATTATCTTCTTTCCAGAGTACCTCCATGCACGCTGGTGAACAAGGAGGGACTTTGTACGTTAAGTTGGCTTCCACTATGCAGGATATGCATCCCAGAATACTCATTATAGGGAAGGCAGAAGTCATAAAGCACAGTGGCCTGAATGGCAAAACTGCCATCCTTGCTTCCCTTGTCTCCTTTATTTACTGTGCTTGTAGGCTTTGGCCATTTGTGTCTGGCAGCTCAGCTAAGTTAGCAGGAGGCTGCTGAGCTGCGGCGGCTTCTGAGTCTCCCATGTTCACAATCTCATCGGGAGGAGCATTTGGAGAATCCTTGTTGCTTGATTTCTTGGAAGGATCTTGCATAATAAAAGGACGTGATGGAAAGAGAGAGGCAGTAAGGACGGGCCTCAACGTAGTTCCTCTCTTCTGGATCTCAAAGAGCCCTATGGGCACTGTGGCTCCTGTTTCAAATAATTTGTTTCATTCATTTATTTGTTTATAAGGCTCTATCCTCCAAAAAGCTGCTGGGAAAATGTTGGCAGTGTAGTGGTCAGGAATCTGGGGGCTGCGCCAGCTGCCTGCAGTTGTCTCCTAGAACTGCCACTTGCTGGCTGTGTGGCCTTAGGCAGGTGGCTTAACCTCTCTCTGCCTCAGATTCTCCAGCTGTAGAATAGGATAATAATAGTACCTCCCTGATAGGGTCACTGTGGGGATTGATTAATAATATGCAATTAAAGTGCTTGTAAACATTGTCATGTATTTAGAGTGTGGTTCCTCTTGCAATGTCCCAGTCATCGTTCTAAGTGAACTTCTCATTTATTATTCCATTCAATCCTCACAATTACCCTAACTAGGCAAGTACCGTGAGAGTTCCCATTTTTATGAATGAGGAAACCAAGGCATGGAGAAGTTAAATGACTTGCCCGAAATCACAGAACTTAGATTGGAACTGAGATCCCAACCAGATCTTTTGATTTCAGTCTAGACCTTCAACCTCCATATCAAGTGGAATGCATTGAATAAAATAAACTTGAAGTGTTAGTAACTAAGTCAGTTATTTCAAATGGTTGTTCTCAGACTCATGTGTACATCAGAATCCCCTGGAGATTTCGTTAAAACACAGGTTGCTGGAGCCAGAGTTCCTTACTTGGAGCCCAAGCATTAGCATTTCTAGAAAGATATCAGGTGAGGCTGGGACCACAGTTTGAGAAGCACTGATTCAAAACACTGATCAAAAAACCTATGTAGTGTTGATTATCATCTTTCTCACCGATTATTTTACTTGGCAAAATTTACCTACCTCCTCTTAGTATATTGCAAAAACTGTGATTAAATTGCTGACTTTCAGTGCAACTACAAGTTCTCTTAGTCACTACAGTGTTGGAATCATCAACTCATCATCAATCACTGTTTCAGAAGAATGCAAACAAAATGTCTCTTATTTCCTTTATGAAGAAAAGTGTATGAATGGTATAAATATTACCCGATATGTGACTTAAAGGAAATGATAAAGCTGAGAAAATAGTGGTGATTGTATTCAGTAACACTAGCACTTCACACATAGACACACACACACAGAGACACTTTCTTTCTCTTTGAAAGCTACTCTGTTTTTCTTACATTCATAAACTGCCCCATTCAACCCTTCAGCAACTGGAAGAAATTTAAGAAATCCTGCCTCCACTTCAGGGCTCAGGTTTTATTCACATCATTATAAAATACAGAGGAATTAGAATGATCATGTACCAAAGAGACAAAAAAAAATTCTTTCAGGAATCTGAAAGGAATCTGTGGTTGGAAATATGAATGTGGGTTTGCAGCCCCAGCCTTCATTAATATTTACATGAAACAAGGAAAGGTTGCTTTAAAAGGAAGAGAAATTTTTCAGACTAACTAAGCGCTTACTAGGGAGTTTGTCAGGGACATTCACACACACTTGGGATCGGACCGTGGGATCTGAAGCTCACGTCTGGTACAGGTTTTCAGATGTGAACAAACAGTGTGGGACTCGGCCTCCTGTCACTCCTGTAATTCCATCAGGCTGTGCCACTGCAGATCCAATGACCTTCACCTGCCTAAAGGGTGGGCATCACTCTAAACGCAAGAATTTCACAAAGTAGCCTTTTCACGGTAGGCATCATATCACGTGCCAGCCAAACCCCCCCTCAAGGCCGAGTCTGTCCCAACCCAGGGCTCCCGTTCACCTGGCTATGCCAAGAACCTTCTGTTTCGTAGCTCTCTGCTTCTATTTGATTGTCTTTTTGCTGCTGTGTTGTTTATGGTTTTTGTTTTGCAATGACACTGAGTGGCATCCTGTGTTGTTTCTTTCAGCCAGTAATGTTAAAGTAGAGACTCAGAGTGATGAAGAGAATGGGCGTGCCTGTGAAATGAATGGGGAAGAATGTGCGGAGGATTTACGAATGCTTGATGCCTCTGGAGAGAAAATGAATGCCCCCCCCACTGACCAAGGCGGCAAGGCTTTGTCGGGAGTTGGAGGCATCCGACTTCCTAACGGAAAACTAAAATGTGATATCTGTGGGATAATTTGCATCGGTCCCAATGTGCTCATGGTTCACAAAAGAAGTCACACTGGTAAGGCCTGGCATAGTTTTTCCTTTAGTGGCCTGAAAAAGGTCCCGTGGGGTGTGTTGGAAGGAAAATATCCTGTCTTGGTTGAGCGTTTTGAGCATGTTTCAATTGACTGACAGCCCAGCAGTCGCAAGCATTCGGCTCCAAGTGGCGAGGCATATCGTTCTTGTTTTGGAACATTTAAAAGGACTTCTGAACATGTATCAATTGTGCCCTATAAATTAATGCAAGAAAATCGTAAGGGAAAGTTAACAGTATTCTCTGCAAGTCCTGTCAAGGACCCAATATCATACATGCTAAATAGTTTCAGCTACACTGTTCAGTTACATGCAATGAGTGGTCCACTCTTATCAAATTTTGATAGACCAAAATTTACTTCTCAGATTTTCCACAGAGAAACCATTAGTAGAATATGCATTTTAACCATATTCAGACTAACAAGGCGTGATTTTTAGAAATGTTAGTGATTTGTGGAATGGCTGCAAAATTTAGTTTTTCTGGAAGAGTTCAGATCAGCTTGCAGAGCACTTACCTCCAACAGCTGAGATTTTCAATAAGATTGCTTCCTTTCTACTAATTTTCATCTCAAATTGGTAAATAATTTAACACCAAAAGCCCTGTCTTGTTGGATGGTTTACTGGAGGATTTGGAAGTATAAGGGATTATAATGCTCTGTGCCCAAAATGAAAGAGTAAGGCCAATCTAATTGTGTCAGATAGTTGTACCCAAGCAGATAAGATGTTCTGACTTGCAGGGGAGGGGAGGAGAGGAGAGTACATCCAAGACTCTGTTGGCCCACGTTCTGCCCTGCTCCACGCATCTCTTAATACTCATGTCAACTGGACCATCCAGTGCTTTTCCAACGCAACTGTGGAGTGACCATCACTAATGGTGCTGAAGGGTCTTAGAAATAAAATATTAATAAGACAAATTTTACCTTTCACTGTATGCATGTAGTTTCTTTTGAGTTGAACCGAAACTTTATACTTCTTTCTGTGGAAAGCTGCCCTAAAGATGGGCAAAACATGAATTCCATAGCTCAGGTGGTTACTGAAAGCTCATACATCATCCATGTAAACTCTGAGCCAGCCCTGCCCCAAAAGTTGCCACCAGAAGACCATCCTAAAAGCGGTTCCTGCCACCACCGCACGCAGGAGGCAAACAAAACAAAAGCTGAAAAGCAACATTTTGGAGGCACTGCAGATTTTATAAGATATCTCAGGAAAGTGAGGAAGAAGACGAAAATCATAGCTTTGTGTGATTTTTACTCAGGGCAAAACAAATAATTTTTTATCAAAACTTAAGCAGGGAATTCAGAAAACCAATTAAGCACAAATGCTGGGCTATCAGAAAATGCAGATATTTTTGAAGTCATAATTTGTATATTTAAATCAGGGTTGTTTCCAAAACGATGTATTCTGTTTGTATTGTATTGGGAAAGCCATAAATATGTTTTTAATAGAAATTTAACTTCTCAAATTAAACTTTGATTTCTCTAATCCATTCCTTAATCCTCACATTATCCAGTGAAATAGACACGTCACATACAGCCCTCACTAAAGCTTGTAGGAGAGTAATCACATTCTCCCCTTTTGTAATGATGTGGAAATTAAAGTGAAAATAGGATACTCTGTGATAGACACTTAACAGAATATGCTGGAACCCATATTTAATACATTCCTGATGAAGGAATAAACCTCACAAATGAATTACTTTCCTGCTAATTCATGTAAAGCCTGAATGTACAGTGAAAATTCTCTTAAATAAATATTTGATAAATGAATCAAATTCTAGCATACTGAATTGCCAAAATATAATCACTGCCTGACCTGATTAAAAAAAATAATTACGTTTAATGAATAAACCTGCCAAGTACAGAGATGCAGAGTAGTACCTGCTATTTGCTGCCCACTTCTCACAAATAGCAGTGAAATACCAAGTAGTCACTGATATGCTCAGCTCTTCAGTTTACAGACTGAGTAAATTCCGGAAATTGATGCCTACCATCAATTTTATAGCTAATCCGTTGACCTTTATTTAAAAAAAAAACAAAACTCAAACTTTAAACAGTGAATTCCTCAATGTCTGACTGGTGCACTTTCACTTGCATAGGTGTAGGGGATCACAGGTAGGTATAGAAATATGTTGACCAAACGGGGTTTGAAAAACTAAATAATGAAATTAAAAATGTTTTCATTGTCCCGGATCTGAGATGATTTGCTAACCACTGACCCCACCCTGAATTCCCCAGGTTTAAAACATTTCTAGAGTAGTGCATCTCAAACTTTAAAGTTAAAGGACGTATGAATTACTGGGGGATCTTGTAAAAAATCCAGACTCTACTCAAACCCTGGGGAAAGGCTGGAGAGTGGGAAGTTCCCAGGAGATGCTGATGATTTTGGAGCCCGGACTTTGGAAGAGCATAAGAGGGTAGAGAAGTGCAGCTGGGCCATGTGGGACTGGCCCTTCTTTGGGAGACTAAATATGAACTAACTAATTAGAAACAGATTTCAGCCTGGCCTTTGTTTCTTCTTCTGTCCGTCAGCATGTCGGGCAAGGGGAGCCAGGTATACCAGTTGCCCCAATCAGGGACACACACACACACACACACACACACACACACACACACACACACACGCACGCACGCGTGCGCAGTTAGAACCCTTTGTCTTTGCACACATCTATCACCCTGGCAAACTATTTTGCTCATGGTACCATTTTTCTAAATGGTACATTGATACCTCCACTCTGCTTCCCTAGAACTGCTGCTCAGATGCATACTTTTAACTGAAGTATTATAATAGCGTTTCACCCACCAGCTTCTCAGAGTTAATGTGAGAAGCAGGTGGACAGTGGTATGAAAGAAGTATGGCATGCAGGGAAAAAGACCTACCCTGCAAATATAACGTGTTATTGATTTAAATGATGAGATTTTTTACTGATAAAGATCAAAAAGAGCACCCAAATTATGGTTTTCCAGTATGGTCCCATCTGTAAGGTAAAAAAAAAAAAAAAAAAAATTTTTTTTTAAATACAACCAATCTCTAAAAACACAGCATGCCAATTGTAAAGCTGCTCTAAGGGATGGTTGCCATAGACCCAAGTAAATTCTTGCAGTCTAGAAGTTTTTTTTCTTTTATTCTCCTTCTGATAAGCCCTCAGAAAGTCTATTTGATGTAGACACCTAAGAAGACTTCCTTTTTACCCAATCAAGCTAATAAAACTGGCTCAAATCTTCTTAAAATGTGTCCCCAAAATGGCCAATCAATAAGAATCCCCTAGGAATAAAAACTAAATTTGAACTAATAATGTGAAACTCCTCATCCCGATTAAACAAAAGTAAATGCAACTTTGGAGAAGGTTACTTAGCTGCAGCCAGCAACCTATTAACCTGCAGCAGGCACCCTATTAACCTCTTTGACATGGCCCCACAGAATTAGAAGCCAACAAATAACCTGGGCTCCGCTCTTTGTGGTGCAGCTTTGTCGATGTGCTCTCTCATCCGTTACCACCTCTTAGGGGAAACTCACTTGAGTTCAACACTTTGTGCTATAACTTTAGGGGATGCTTTCTACAAGAGCCCCCCACGCCCTGTTTTATGTATTCATGCCAGCACAGGCAATCAGAAACAAATAGATTTCCAGTAAAGCTTGCCAGCAGGGATAAAGACACCATGCACAGCAGGATACACAAGAACCATTTACTCAAATTAGAAGACAGATCTTACTCTTTAAGAAACGGCCCCCTTTCTTTCCTGCCCCGTTGTACAGAAGGGTGACGTGGCTGTAATAAGCTGTCCCTTCTGTCACCCACTGCTTCGCTGCTAGCTCCACTGCGTGAACCTGCTCCAATTTCCCTCTAGCACTTCAGACTTCTGGAAGAACTCGGAGCCCCAACACTGTGTCAGCATATCAAGGGGTATTTCACCTGGCTTAAGTTTGAGTTCACCAGTTCTGGGTCATACTACAAAAAAGATCCGTGCCACCTGGAGTGTCCCACATCCTTAATATAAGCATTTTCATGACAGATTTCCTAACTGACTGTCCCTCCCACCCAGCCCAAAGTTTCACCCTGTCAAAGTGAGAGCCGGGGGCTGGAGCCACATTTCATCTTTACCTTGTCTGGGTTTCTCAGCACGTTGTGATCACCCAGTTTTTCTTGCCCACTTGGAATTGACTCACACATATTCGTGCTCATGCAAACCAGTGAAGGAGCAATAGTGTTGCTAATGAATAATTAAATGATTTCTGTGTATCAGAAGTTGCTCAAGGCTACCGGGTGATTTAATCTACCCATCCAATATTGGCTACATGTATGGACTTGTAACTCAGATTAGTTGGTTAGTTAGTTGGTTGTTAGTTTTACCATCACCTTCCAATCTGCTTGACATTAAACTCTCTCTACTCTGTCAAATCCAATCCAAATAGATTTGGGAAGATATCAAATACCTCCTAGTTAGTCTAAGCCTCCCGCCAATTGGTCTGTAATTGAATATCATTGTAAATTAGTTTCAACTTTTACAGCAATAGCACATCTTTCCTGCCCACTTAAAAAGAGTGACAATAATCATGAAATTCAGGTGCCAATAAAGACTTTTAAATTTAATCTGGTATAGATTTTAATAGTACCCGATACACTTCTAATTAATCATTTTTTAGTAAGTACCATTCTTGTTCACTATAATCCTATTAATCAACTGGGAAAAATCGTTAAGTATCCATTATAATATGTCCTTTTTTTTCTGAAGAAAAACTGTCACTATGAAATCCATTTTCATGGTAACTCAACACCAGAAATTGCAGGTGCATAGCGTGCCTCTTCTAAATAAAGCATTTGCTTTCAAAAGGACTTGAATATTTACTTAAACATGGCAAAAGGATCACTCTTTCAAGTGAGGGTTAAAAGAAACATTCACTGATTTAGATTCCAAGAATTAGAACTACTTAATAGGACCATAGGCTGCTTCTTTTTCTCAGATCCCCATTTATTCCTTTGTTAGATTCGGGATCTAGGGATATAAGCTACCACACACAGTGGAGGTTCACACGTTTTCTTGGGCACTAAATTCAATACTACCTCTGAGAGAATTCCTTAATCATAACTAAATTGCCTCTCTTAGATTATTTGTACTTAAACTATAATTTGCCTTCTATGCTTATAGACAAATAATAGCTTAAAGGTATAAGGATTCGTGAGGAGAGAAAGAGTAAAATCTCAATGCGACTCTGATTTTTACGCCCAGCACAGGGAGATTCGGGACATTTATTTGGAAGATGGTGAGCTTCCTTCACAGTATCTTAACTTCTCATTTTATTCAATCTTTTTCTCTCCATCTCTCGCCCTCATATTCTCTCTCTGTCTCTTCCCTGATTTGCCTGCTTAGGGACAGACAGGTAATGGAGAAGAGATTGAAAGGGAAAATACAGGGAAAATGTAAATGAAAGGAAGTTATTATAACTGTTATAATGAAGTGCCTTTCATTTAAATATAAGAATGTAACGCTGAAATGAACTTGTGATCCTGAAATGCATTTTTAATGAGTTTCCCTTTTATTTTGCTGCTTCAGTGGCGTATTTTAAAGACCCTTTGAAAAAAGCCACATTAAAAAACCCCACCAAATGCCACAACACGCAAAATTGGATATTGGTTTATTCCAAAACTGCTGATCAGGAAGAGTGGCTCTTCATCACAAAATGTTGCAGTCACTTTATTTAAATGAGTTTGAATTTGCATTGTGATGTGCCATTCTGATTTAGGGGAAAAAAATTAGATTTTCAGATCAAATTGACCCAACCAGTGAAGCGTTAAGGAGCTGGCAGGTTTCGTCTGAAAGCCTCGTGTTCTATCAAACCTGCAGCCGCTGGGAGTCACGGAGCGCCAGTGGGAAACAACTTTCTCACCGCGGCCCTCCACTTGTCCCGGTGTTCGAGTTTCGTTCTCACGCCTCTCTCCCTCTCCTCCTCCCAGGGGAGCGCCCTTTCCAGTGCAATCAGTGCGGCGCCTCTTTCACCCAGAAGGGCAATCTCCTCCGCCACATCAAGTTGCACTCCGGGGAGAAGCCCTTCAAGTGCCACCTCTGCAACTATGCGTGCCGCCGGCGGGACGCGCTCACGGGCCACCTGAGGACGCACTCCGGTAGGTCCGCGTGGCGCAGGCCGGGGCTCAGAAGGACCGGGATGCAGCCTCCGCGCCGCCCGGGCTGAGCCCAGGCTCCTGGGCTGTGTCCGTGGGAAAAGTCCCCTTGCAGACTGGCGCCTGGGTATCCTGTGTCATCTGTCATTTACTCTGGCATCAGCGTCCACCATATCCTCTGCTATGCCCAGTAAACCAGAGGAAAAGGGTGGGAGAGAGTACACACACACACATACACACACATACACAAATGCACAGAAATCTCACCTTAAGCTGAATATTTCAGTAGAGGCCCCTCCTGCCATGGTGTCAGGTAAGTGGGTTTTTTAAAACGATTTTGCCATCCGTACTTTTTACTGGGTACACTGCTAATGCTCAGTAAGTTTCCATATGTATTTCTTTATGCTAATGGTTAAACCACACTTGTTACTATTGTAGGCAGACTGCTTTTCATAGTAATCATTGAGATATTTTTCATTGCCAAAAATGATAAATCAGGTTGTCTTAGGGCCTGCTGGATCTTTCGGTGTGGGGTGTAAGCCAGGAAGCAGAGGGCATGTCCATCTCGACCAAAGGCTAGTACTGCTCTCATCTCACACCAGAAAACAGCCAAGGCCTCCGTTAGAAAGACCAGTTTGGAGCTGTTACCAGACTTGAGACAACTGCCTTCCCCTTTGGAGGAATTAGTAAACTATGTCCTCCAAAATCCCAGAGTCTTGGCTAGATCATAATTAGCACAAATGCTCAGTGATTCCCCTACACGTTCCCAACCTGTGATGCAAATCCACCTTTAATTAAATGACAGCTTCTCTTCCCTGAGACATCTTCCTCAATATTTTGTGGTCAAATAGCCCTCCTGATCTTTACAGTTTAGAGGGAGAAATGGTTCCTGGCCAAGCTTTTAAGGGTTATATCTGCCTACAGTATAGTCTCCTTGATAGCATACTTACAGGATTTTTTAATAACATTCAGTGATATTTGCTGACTGTCTCAAAACATAGTGCACAGGGGCTTTGGAAGCTGGAAGGTTGATGGGGCACTTTTCCCTGCCCTCACTAAGCTTACAGTCCAGATCATCCAGTCAACAGACTTCTGTCAAGCTCCTGCTCTCAGTGAGGTGCTGTGGGAAGTAGGGGTGCTTCAGACCACTGCCTGCTCTCCAAAGCTCGCCTGCCCTCCTCGCATCAGGAGAAACCTCCACCCCACCCAAAGAGGGCCTGGACTCTGTGTTCCTTTGTGAAGGGTGTACTGGGGCTCAGTCCATCTCTTTCCTAGATGGGATGAGTGTGTCTAATGGCTGGGGTGTTGGACGGCATGTCCATGGGGTGTTAGTAAAGCATGTTCCCCAAAATCTCAGAGCATTTTGTCAGACTTGGATCAAGCCCTTCAGGGAACTCATTTCTTCAATGGGGGAGGCAGGTGTCAACAAGGAAAGCAGTAAGGTGTTACAAGTGCCATGGCAGAGGGATCTAAGGGGAAAGTGGGAGTATAAGGGAGGCCACCCAGTCCCTGGGGTGGGAGGTGTCAGGAGAAACTTGCAATAGAAGGGGCTTGAGCACATGCTAGAAGGTGAGTTTCTAAACTTTACATTTAGAGAAGTTCCAAATGAACGTGTGGTTTCTTAAGTGATCTTAGAAAGGGGAGTGGTACAGATTTTAGCAATTGTTGGTGAGACCTTGGTCCTTCTCCCAGTAGGTGATTCCTGAAGAGTTAACCCACACTGCTGGAGACAGAGGGAGGTGTGGGGTCCACGGAGCAGTGAGTCTGTCTCAGGTGCCCAACCCGGCCATCTCTTCTCAATTCTGTTCTTCTGCTTCTAAACACGGAGGATGCTTCCGTATTAGCGTTTCATTAGAAAATCATAATGATTTTGGGTGAAGTTTCTTAAACTCTTCCAAGAAAGGAGCTGGGAATAGCTGAGGAATTTCCCCTCCTAAAGAGTGAGGCAGTCCAACAGGAGAAGGACAGAGCTGTCAGCACCCCACATCCCTATCGTGGTAGGGCAGGTGATCAAGGCTGGGGAGGGGTTGGCTGCAGGTGGACAGGAGAACAGGTGGCTCCCCCCAAAATGACAACACAACAGTGAGCATTTTTAAATGTTTAAATGTGTTGGTAATGATGACTACGTGTTGTCCTACCTAGGTGGGGAGGTGAAGGACCTTGTTTGCCATTTGTTTGCCATTTAGGCAGAACTAAATGGCAAACAAGGCCCTTGTGGGCTTCAGATGCAATGATTATACAGTCTGTATAGTGCACTTAACAGGTGATCTAGGAAAAGGGAAGTTCACATGTACCCTTATAGATCTTCATGAGGAGTCAAGTAGACATGAAGACAATTGACAGTAATAATTGCCTTTGGTTGGTGGGAAGCTTCACAAGCAGGTAGAAAACACAAATACTCATCTTGGGTTGACATCACCATGGCTTACTCTGATTTGCAATAGAAATCTGCACATCAGACCTCAAAATTTAAAATGGTGTCACTCATTCCTTTCCTATCATGAAATTAGGGGTACCTAGTGCAGTAACCAGAATTTTAAAGCTATTCTGACTCCTCTTCTGCTTATTTCATTGGAGGCATGATGGTATCCTGCTTCAGTATGGCTAAAGACTTGAGTAATTATATAGACCAGATGGTAGACTTTGGACAGTTTCTCTTGTGGATCCACTGATGAGCAGGTATCTAAGGCTACCATTACAAAACCATCCTTGACCCAGGGTCGATGTATCTTACAGTGCCATTGACACACAGCTCTTGGTAAAAACAGGGTTTCGTGTTCTACAGAGTGATTTTACTAGACTCCAGTAAAGATTTCAGCCTTTCTCTGGCAAAGTCCAGTGTGGCTACATTCTATTCCTTTGTGGAATGTCCATTTCCACATTTCATTGAAAGACACAATCAACCTCATGGTTTCTCCCCACAGCTGGTGGTGGCCCAGGGTTCCAGAGACCAACATGTGTGTGATGATGCAGCTGTTGGAATTGATCCCACACAGATAACCTGTGACTTGGCTGATCTGGCAGGGAAGGGATCCCTCTTCCTCCTTCACTGCATTCTTTGGAAGTTGCAAGCTTGTTTAGAGACTTTCTTTTCTGCAGATATTAAGCTATACTTCAAGATATACTTCAGCTCAGTTGCTTACACTGAACATACATCTTAGATTCCAGGGTTCAAATCAATCATTTAGTCAGAAAGTGGATATTCAGACACCATGCCATAAAGCAGGTGATTTTATCATGGGATTTTCTAAAGTAACTTTTTCCAGAAAGGACCTTGAGTAGTTATCTGTTCTTTTAATAGTTTTAAGAGCTGTACTCAATAAAATGCGCACTTTAGGCAACATTCTGTTTCGACATTATTTCCTGGTGTTGGGGTGGGTTACATCACTTCCTATGATTGAGGAAGGATCCCTTTCTTCCTCTACTAGTTGTTCCAGAAGTCAAATTTTGGGTTTTGTGTTAGTCTTCTTAAACTGTAGCTTCTTTTCACCTAGGAAAAAGATTTAAGCAATATAAGCATTGGTCAAACCAGTTTGCCCAACATTCCTACTTGGGTTGCTTTTCCTTTTTTAGAATCCTTTGAAATATGTGAACTCAAACAACATGAGAAAGAAGTAGAAGATTCCAGTTTCAGGGTGGAGATTTATGTTCCTTATATAAATGATTGAAAATGCCTCATTCATTTCATCTCTTTAAGTGTCATCTATTGAAGTCTTTAAACTTAGGCCTAATATGAATTCCTGTCTAGTCCTTTTTTTCCTAAAATAACTCAGTAAAATTCAAGAAGTGCTAAATTCTCATATAGAACTGCACTGTCCAATAGAGTAGCCCTAGCCACATGTGGTGTTTAAATTTTAGTTTCAATTTCAATCCATTAAAATTGAACCAAACCAAATATGCAGTTCCTCAGTGGCGCTAGCCACATTTCAAGTGTTTGGCCAGTGGGTACCATATTGAAAGCACAGCTAGGGAAACTTTCCATCGTCATAGTAAGCTCTGTTATCTAGAAGCTGTGTCATCATAAAGTTCTTTGGGGAGAAAACAGAGCTTTTCCAAGAGAACAGATTTGGGAAATAAAATGCCCAATTTGTTAAAGCGTATTTATCCCCCACGTCTTCTTAGAGACCTCAGGTCATTCAGTATAGCACATGGAATCGAGTTCACTTTGGTTGCATTCAGTCTAGCTCCAGTGTTGTGCCAGATCTAGCCTAGATGTTAGCATGAGGACATTAGCTTTAGAGAGGAATCTGTAAATGATCCAGTCATACAAGGGCCTTCCACACTTTCCCATCCAGTAGTTGTTCAGCAGCTGCATTATGATGCTATGGTGATCCCTTTCCTCCAATTGAAAGACAGTCTTCAATGATTTAAGTAGGAGGACCCTCAGTAGACAGTACAGCAGATAAAATTGAGATGCGACAAGAGTCACATGAGTTCTTGGTACAATCAGAGACCCACTGGAGCATTAGGTTTTTAAATTCAGTGATTTTGACCAGGTCCATCCTTAATGCTTTCAGCTCTCAAGAGTAGAGGTGGTTTTTTGTTTTGTTTTGTTCTGTTTTTTTAATTTTTTTTTTAGTAATAACTGTATTGCATGCATTCCCATTACACATAAGGCCAACATTTAATTGGGGTCTTGAACTCAATTGTGTTTTCTGCAGTTGGTAAACCTCACAAATGTGGATATTGTGGCCGAAGCTATAAACAGCGAAGCTCTTTAGAGGAGCATAAAGAGCGTTGCCACAACTACTTGCAAAGCATGGGCCTCCCAGGCACGCTGTACCCAGGTAAGCGCGGAAAGCACGGAGGCCGACCCTGCCTTTGGCCCTCCCTGTCCAGCGCGGCGGGAAAGAAGGGCCTCTGTACACAGCTGTGGGAGCAGAACCAACCACAGGCCTGCCTCGCCGCCACCGCCGTGATGGAGGGAAGTTTGGGCCAATCAGATTGCAGGTTGTTGCCCAATTCTCTGAGTCCTCATTTGGCCCATGCACACCTCACTCTAGAGAGCTTGTCTTTAAAGCCCCTTCCAGTACTGGAAATTTGGGGAAACTTCTAAGGTAGTAGTGACCCTGAAAAGTTTGGAGGTTTTGTTTGGTTTTTTGTTTTTGTTTTTTGAAACCTGGAGTACTGATTCCTTCTTTGTGCTTAGTCATCAGAAATGATATGGAATCTTGTCTTAAAACTAATTTTTCATGAGGTTGAGCAAATCTGGACTTGGAAACTATGTTTTCGTTCAGAGTGTCAGAGCCTGCCTGGTACAGGAGGTTGAAGCTTGAGCTGCAGGTTTTACATACATTTTGACCCTGACAGTCAATATTATTGAGGCTGTCAAATGAGTAAATGAAAGGTTGTTTTTTGTTTTCTTGTGGGCATTGATGCTTCATTGTGGATTACATAACAAGATAGAACTTGACTCTAATCTTAGATAATGTAAAGTGAAAGATGTTCAGAGATAGAGCTGAAGGAGGCTGAATTTACTGAGAGGGCTGGCGGATTTGTTTAAAAAAATCCCTCTAACCTAAAGATAAGAAATTTATAAATAGACCAACTGTAGCTAACTTCTTTCAAAACACTTTTCTTTTAGTACTCCGCCTAGAAAAGTCATCATTGGACTGGAGGGGTCGAAGTCAAGAGTTGAGAATTGACTAAACCTCATTCAGCATTCTGGCTTTAACATATTGTTCGTAAAGAAAAATTCACTAGGATTCACTAAGATTATTAAAGGCATTTGAGAGCAAGGGGAGAAGAATGGTCAGCATAAAGTCCTAAAAATCAACTCAGAGTAGTCTTGGCATTAAGAGGCAATCCATTCCATACCAAGAGCTCTCTAGTGCTAGGGTGCCTCTTCCACCCCTCAGCCGTGGATTGGGGGGCCGACAGTTGATTTCCCCGGGCCATCATCTTCTCATGTGTAACATGAGATTCCGTTAAGTTATCATTTAGCTTCTTTCAAAGTCTGGGTGTCTGTTTCTATAGGAAAGGTGTCAAGGGTTAGTGAAAAAAGAGAAACTGGCTATTAAAAAAAAAATACTAAACTGTTTTCAATTTGTGGTCAGATCCCAGGCCTGAGAGATGAGAGGGCAATTGTGTTCCTTTAAATAAAATATAAACACATATTGTATTTTTCTGTAAAAAAAAGACAAATTAATGGGTCTTGTGCTTCTGATGTCACATCTTCCACCATTAATGTTTAAATAAGCTACTAATTTACTCATCAAATATTTATTGAGGATTTATCATCCACAGTACCAACCCTTATTGAATACAACAGTCAGAATTGCCCTTTAAAATTATATACACAGAATTCAGTAGACCAAATGAGCAGAAGAGACAGACAGAGAACATTGTATGCCTCCACCATATTGCTTGGTAAAGAGACACTATGGTGGAACAGTCGGCTAAGAGCTGCTCCCACTGGAGAATGGAACAGAAGCCGGGCTTTGAGTCTCATCTCTGAATCAGTTTTTGACAGTGACCCTGCGTTCTCTTAAACGTGAATGATAATTCCTGCTCAGCCAACTTCACAGGAATGCTCTGAGAGAGACCCGGGAGAATGCATAGATGTGAGAGAAGGTGCATATACCTGTATCCCATACTTATTTAAACGTCTAAGACTGGGTCACTGAAGTTTTGACACCTTAAGCTTAATTCTCCTCCATTGTCTGTTGATTTCAATAAACTTACATGTTGGTAATAGATTTTAAGTATTACCTTATGGTTAGAACCAATTTACCCCTAAAATATTCATTTACTCCCTTTGGTGATCAAATTCTTTGGAAAACCAAAATGATGTCTCAACATTCTTGTACTCAAGAGATAAGAAGGCTTCTCCTTGAGAATGATTGTCCTTGAGTAAGGACCAGTCACCTGTCCTCAGTGCATGAACAGGCAATGGGTCAAAGCTGGGGGTTAGCATAGGGTAATGTTAATCTTCTAGGCCTTGTATTTCATTGAATGTGCAAAATGATCGTGAATGCCTTTTAGACGGAGACCATCTTCAGTTTTATCCTTGCCCGCACTTAGCTCTGGAAAGCATGCAACAAGTGCTGGTTTCAGTAACTTAGAGCATTGAGAGAATCCATCGAAGAAATTTAACACAGTATCCTCCAAGACTGCATTGGGGATTTCAAGGGCAGGTGGTGGGGTGGGGAGGTCTTGGTTGCTCTCCCCTTGCTTTGGTTGAATCTGTGCTTTCTTAAGCCCCTGTCCTCTCCTGTCTGACCCATGGTCACCTCCTGGATGCGTCCTTCATTATTGCCCAAGTGGACTGGAAGGTGGTCTTCTCCCTCTCCAATCCACTCTAGGTGGTATCAGTTTTTGGGGGTGGGGAGGAATTAGATAAAACAAGTCTAACTGATAGGATTGATTTTCTGGATAGAATTTTCTTGAGTGAAAGGACTTTTGGTCACCTGTTACAATTTCCTGATGTCTTTATGAAGAAAATAGAAGTTTCTCTTGGGCCTGAGGTACACAAGTTTGCATTACCAGTCTTTGGAGGTAAATGCATCTGAGGACAGAGTAGCTAGTGGTCAGGGAACATCAGGCTCATTGTCCTTTACTGAATCGGTGTAGGGAGGCGAGGCTGTCAGGAGGCCCTGTGGCTGGGACATTGCAGGTGCCCTGGACAGGCCATGGTTCCTTGCTTTTCAGATAAGGTTAGAATATATAAGGATACATATTAGCTTGACAGGTCAAGTGTACGACCAGTGGAATAGATTTTACAAATCTCCTTAATATGAGTCAGGGTGTGGAGTATAATCAGTATATACTATGTATGCCCATTCAATAGGAAACCCACATTTCTGATGTTAAAAAAAAATTACCCATACTGGTAATAATAATCAATTTGAAACATATGTTTTCAAAGTGGCATTCATAACAGCCATAATGACATAAAATACTTAGAATTAGCAGGTAAGGTGCAGGATGTATTGAAGAAAGTTGCCAAACCATACTGAGACAAGAAAACCTGAAAGAAAGAACGAGGTTGGGCTCATTAATACAAGCACCGGACATTGCACATTTTGTTCCTCCTCAAATCAGCTCATAGTTTTAACATAAAACTGCATTGTAAATTTTATTATAATTTGATAGCCATATATTGTAAAGGGTATCTGGAAAACTAAATGCGAGAATTGGCAATTGTTTAAAAAGAAGAATATTATCTAATGCTATATTAAAGTATAGCTGCAATGTATGGAAATCTTTGAAGAGTAGAAAGACAAATCAATAACAGAAATGGATCAACCTACAAAAGACCCTGCTCTAAAGCAACATATAAATATCTGAGAAAGAAGGGATCATTTGGCTTTGGGATTCAAATGGACTATTCAAAAACAGTGGTGGAAGAATTGATTAGCTATTTAGAAAATGATCAATTTATATTTTCACCTCCTTCTAGAACTTCTTGTATAAAAATAAATTGCAGGGAGATTAAAGAATTATACGTATGTTTATTTTAAATCTAACCATAAAAACTAGAAAAAAATATAGAGGAGATTATGCAGGATTCAAAGTTATATTTTCAGTAATAGAAAGAAGATATCAAAAAGAAAAAATTATTAGCAATAGCCCAGATATCAGTATTAACCTCCATAAGTCCTAAACGTTCTACACTACACAGGAGTTATTTGATTATCAGCAGTTTGCTACGAATGCAGGCTAAGGAGCCCCACATTCTGGCCCTTGTCTGCCACGATCTGCTGTAGGATCTTGGGGCACCCCTTCTCTCTGCATCTCCATTTGCTGCGCAGATCAATGGAGCTGGACCTGGAGGTCATTTCTGAAACTGACAGTTCTTTGATTCTCAGAGGGTTGTTGTCAGGATCGACTGAGTTAGTGGATCTGGGAGCCTTTTGAAAAGTTAAGAGGACTCTTGAAAGGAACACAGTTATTTAGCCACAGTTCCAGATTCCGGTGATGCTGGTAGTCTTGTTCTTACGGTTTGACGGGATAACGTTCAATTAGCAGGTGTCAGAGTAAGACGCATAAGCAGTTGGCCGGTGGTTTGCATTGATAGGGACGGCCTCTGGCTGGCTGGCAGGGTTGTCGTGAAGATTAGAAATAATCTCTGGGAAGGGCGTAGTTCTAGTAGGTGCTTAACAAATGTCAGATTTAACACTGGACGCGACTGAATCTTTTCAACATAAAGCGTTTCTAAACTGGCCTCTCTAACTGTCTTTAACTTTAGTCATTAAAGAAGAAACTAATCACAGTGAAATGGCAGAAGACCTGTGCAAGATAGGATCAGAGAGATCCTTGGTGCTGGACAGACTAGCAAGTAACGTCGCCAAACGTAAGAGCTCTATGCCTCAGAAATTTGTTGGTAAGAGTTAAACGTTTGCTGTCTCTTAAAACAAAAACAAAAACTATGCGTGTGTTTTAGTCTTAAATGATAATTAGTTGAGGGTAGAAGGCAGAGATCCTATTTTTGAAAAAACCCCAAATGAGTAAGCTTAGTGTTTCTTAAAGATGTTGCTTTTTTTTTTCCAATAAATCTGTTAAAAAGTCCTCCCTCCACCAGTTTATCTGGACGTAGTTGTGCAGTGTTGGACCCTCTGTGAGTCTTGTCTGGGCATGGCTGGGTCAGCATGGTACGGGATGGGGAGCATGGGCGTGGTTCAGCCAGGTGGGCTCCATCACAGCCACTCTGAGCTTCAGATCCTCATCAGTCACGTGAAGCTCATTAGCCTTCCCTTGTGGCTCCCGTGAAGTTTTAATGCAAGGAATCACACCACGACTGGCCCACAAAAGTACCTGGTGAATAGGGGGCATGACAGTTATTGACTCTTGAATCTCTTCCACTGACAGACCCTGTCGCAGGTGCCATGAGGGATAAAAATGAAGAGTGAGGCAGCTCTGTCCTCAAGGAGATGATTGTCTAGTGTAGATGGTAGAGGAATATACCAATGGTGTCATCCAGTCCAGGTCTTGTAAATGCAAGAAGGATGTTGAGGCAGGTGTAAGAGTGGAAAGGCCACTCCACTGTGGGGGGGCTGAATCTAGGCTGTCAGTCCAGAGCCAAGCATTAACTCTGCCATCTTTGGCTACACTATTTGACCTCTCTGAGCCTTGGTTCCATTCTTTGTGGATCTTTGTGGATCTTATGGGGTTATCATGAACAAACAATGAGACCAAGGATGTGAGGGCACTTAGGAACTCTAAAACCAGCCAGGCAACCCACAGAAGGACAACTTATCATGGAGGAGGGCAGGGGCGAGTACAGTGATTAGGATCAGTAGAAGTCCCGTAGAGCTGACAGTGTGTGAGGTGTATCTTGTAAGAGGAATAGGATTTCACAAGGTGGTTGAGGAGTGGGAGAAGGTTGTAGCCAGGCAGATAAAAATCAAGAGAAACGGTTGTGGTTGTAGGGGCTTGGGGTAGGGGTATAGGGGACATGCTCGTGGAGCAGGGCCTATTCTGGGTTGGCTCAGGTACCTGCAAGGAAGCAGTGAGAGGTGAAGTTGTCCTAGTCAGCCCTGGCCACATGTATGACCTTCCTCTGTAGGGAGAAAAAAAAAACAAAACGAAACATTGCCATGTTCTTGATTGGAGCAACATTTTGGAAATGGAGACAGCAACGGTGTCAAAAATTGATTGGAAAAGGGAGAGTTGTGGGGTGGCATCAGTAGGAATGGAAAAAGAAAAGTAGAGAGGAGAGAGGGATGGAGAAAGAGGAATGCTTGGGTCAGGACAGGGATTGGATGAAGGAAATCATGAGTCACTGTGATGCCAGGAGAAGAGTGTGTCTTTTACGGAAACGATAAGCCAGCTTCTGCATAAAGAGTTATGTTTTTGATCTGTTAATTTTCAAGGACCTCCTAGTATAGATGCTACGTGGCGAAACTGGGAAATCCCTGTTGGGAGAGAGGGTGGCCTAGAATGGTGGTGACTGCACTGTTTTCCTCAGTGACCTAGAGTTCCATAGGGTGCTCCTAGGATGGCAGGAAGGGGTAAGAACAAAGGGGAATCCAAGTTCTTGAGACCCAACTCTCTCACACAACTTAAAATGGCGTTTTCATTTTTACCAAGTGTTACGTAGAGATTCGTTACAAGATTGGGGGTTGGGAAGGGTAAGGGAAGGAAGGATTCTGTTAAAAAAAAAAAAATTTGAAAACCACCATCTGGAAAAACACTGTGGGTAGTTACCCACTTTGTGTGAGATTTTAGACCGTGAGAATGAAGGAGACCTTCGATTTCCTGGTGAGGCCATTTACCGAGAGTGAGATACTGGGGTGGGGTGGAATTTCACCTAGGACTAAGTCTGCAGTGGCTGAGGTGAGGTGAGAAAGCGTGACTTGTTCTCTTGTTTGCACTCCCTTTCTGGATGAGCTGTGTCTGTTGGAGAGGCCCCTGGGGGCTGTGGCCCCAGAGAGCGTTGATGGCTGTAACCAGGGAGATGGAGCCAAGATAAAGCAGCCAGTGTGTCCCAGGCCTGTTAACAATACCGACCTGGGAGTCTTCTCAAATTAAGAAAGTGAAGAATGCCAAGGGCTTTGGCAATTAGACATTTTTAGCCCCTTTTAGCAGGAAATCTTGGTGTTTTTGGAGACTTCAAACCAAATGATACCATCTGTGGTATTCTACTGCAGCCATCTCTGATGAGACCACAATTTGGGTGTTGTCTTCAGATTTAGATGCTTCCGTGTTTCGTTTTTTTCGTTTTTTTTTTTTTTTTTAAGTGCTCTGATGAAACAAAGCTAAAATGAAAGGAAGTCCCTAGGGGAGAAGTTAAACATGCAAGGAAGAGAAGTGTGAAAGGAACAGTAGGACTGGAATAACAAAAGTGAATTGAAAGTTGAAGATGGAAAAGAAGAGTGCACAAGTAGCAGTGTATTTTGTTAGGTCCTTCCCAAAGAGTTACCTACTACTCCCCATTTATTTCTAAGATGCACCAAAACGCCTACCTTACTCCACTTCAGTTTGATATGATTTAAATCATCTACTCCTAACTTGCCACAGGGTCTTCATCTCTAAAATAGAAGATGGTTCCTCCTAACCTCTGGCATGCTGAGTTTATTCTTCATGTAAATGGAGGAATACTGGTGTTATGTACAAGCTGGCCCAGTGGTGGTGGAGTTGAAAGAGTCCCAGGTTTGCAGTCAGGAGACCTGGGTTCAGGGTCTAGCTCCAATTCGGACTGGTTAGTGAACTTGAGCTTGTCACTGGACTTAGTGTCCCCCATATCTGAAATGAGCATAATAAACCCTCGCTCTGCTGTCTTCTCAGGGCAGTGTGAGGATCAGAGTGGAAGATGGCCATGACACTGTTCTCAGCAGTATATAACACCTTAAGGTCTAAGATGATATTTTTCATGTTAAATATTGCTGAGTGGCATATATATATTTTTTTGCTTTATTAATATGTGAGTTATAATCAAAGTTTTTAAATTACACTTTGGTGTGGTATTTATTTTGCCAGCCACATTCCTACCCATTATGGCCATCAAGTATTTCATTCTCTGAGCTAATCAGATGCAGGTCAGCAATATCAATGAATCCAGTCAAAAAGGGGATAATATTAAGTAGCATTCCTACTCATTATATTTAGTCTGTTTGGTGATTCTTGTGAGAAAATTTTTAAAGTACAGACAAGTACAAAGAAGCAAAGAGCAATTACTGATATTCTTGCTACCTATTATAATTATCTTAGCTTATTTGCTTCTTTTTTTAAGAATAACAAACACTACTGTGTTACTAAAATGACACATGCTTAATATGAAGAATTGTAATACAGAGATGAATGTTTTAAGATCACCACAAAACCCAACATTCAGAAATTACCAAAATTAAAAGTAGGTGACCTTCATTCTAAATATCTTTCTATGCACATTTGTATGTGAGTGACTAGATTAATAAGTAGATGGATTGATTGATAGATGTGAAGTAATACTTTGGTCAAGATTGTATCATATTATAGATGCTGTT
The DNA here is from genome assembly GCF_015220235.1 of Choloepus didactylus. Taxonomy (NCBI): domain Eukaryota; kingdom Metazoa; phylum Chordata; class Mammalia; order Pilosa; family Megalonychidae; genus Choloepus; species Choloepus didactylus. The sequence goes on along the minus strand of NC_051311.1, from coordinate 158,302,630 downwards.
TCAAATGCAAGTATTACATTTATACATGTCAAATTTATGAGAGTAAAAAGAAACCATACAAAACTGGAGGACTGGTTGAATTTCAAATAAATATTTTCTCACAGAAGGATTTCTCTTGATTAAAGATTATGTATCATGAAAATCATTAAAAACTTCAAATCATTTGTTTCAATTTAGGCAGTAACTGTTGAATCTCTGCTTTGGAAAATAAGGACATCATTGTACTTCCCAATGTTCATAGTTTATATTATTGTCTTTATATCATCCAGTTTCATAATATTCACCTTATGTTCTGTAATCATAATCTCACAGGTTACTTATTTATTATTAACTCTATATTTAAATGAATTCAGAGCTCAGCACTCATCCATTTATTACACATTCTTTATTTCTCCTTTTCTTGATTTATCTCTTAATTGATTGGAATTCACTTTCAAGCAACTTTTTTCACGAAGGGCCTATGGGGGCTCTGTTAATAGAGTTGTTTGCATTTTAGAATGTTTGCCTGTTGCTTTTACTCAAAGAGCATCTTGACAGGTTGTACGATCTTGGGTCACTCTTTTTTCTCTTTTCCCCTGAAAACTTTTTAGCTCTTGCAATGCTGCCTCATGACACTGCTTGTTGAATGCTACTGTGGAAATGTCTAAGGCTAGTTAGATATTTTTCCTTGAAAGTGATTTTCATTTTTCTCCCTGAATGCCTGAAGATGTCTTTCTTTACACTTAAAGTTAAATACCCTAACTAGGATGTATCTTGGTATTTTGCATTCTGAATAAAAATTGTCTGCCAAGTTCATCTTGAGATTTCCTTGTTTCTCTTTATTTCTAGTAAATTCTCCTTTATATAAGTGCATCTTTTATTCCATCTATTGTGATCTCTATTTAGGTATACCAGTTGTCCTTAGGTTGGATAATTTGTCTTTCCTCCTTTGTTCTGAGATTTAGTTAAATGCATTAAACCACTGTATGTAGTTGTGGAGTGCTTCCCATTCCCACAGGAGATACTCTGAGGCTTTGAGTACAGCACCAGGGCTGTTACTTCTGTCAGGGGAGCCAGCCCAATTACTCACTTTCCCATGTCCTGATTCTTGCCAGCAGAGGCTTCAACTGCTCTTCAGTCAGAAGATGAGAAAAGGTGAAGACACCTATTTGGATCATTTCTCTAAAGAGGATATTAGGGAAAATTTTAAGGATTTTGTTGACTCATACTTAAGACTTTTGGGAAGTAGGATCAGCCAGCAAGCTTTGCCATATATCTCATGCCAGGCTTTTCTGTTTCTTTCCTTGGTCCTCATTTTTTATACATATTTCATTAGGATATGCTCCTTTCTTTAGCTGAATGTTGTTGGTGAATTTTCCGGGATTTATCGTTCTCATTTTATTGGGTATCAGCAAAGAGAAATTCTTTAGAGTAGTTTCAACATGCCTGGGTAATCTGTAATATATGTTGTCTTTTCCCACATCCATTTGTTATTGATCCCAAATTCTGAAAAAACAACAGGTATCAGTGGTTGCTTGAGAAACCAAGGAACCATGACTTTGTAGAGAAACAGCATGATCAGTTGGGAAAGTACCAATTTTGATAGGAGTTTAACTTCTTTTAGATTAAGCAGAATTGGCTATAAAGTCCACTCCCTTTTCTCGCCTTCCCAGGGTTTGATAGAAGGATAGACTTTGGGTACTGTAGATTCATTATGTTCTGGGATTGGTGTAACAAAACATTTAGCACCTAAATGCAAAACAGGAAAAAAAAATGTGCAATTTCAGAATCATTGTACAATTACTTCTTCTGACTTAGATGAAGAGAAACAACATTTTCTTTGATACCTGCCGTCTAGATTGCATTCGGATTCCATTCTGTTCAGTTTCTGCAGTAGGGTGTAATTGGCCACTGACAAGTTTTTCTTCCTACATTTGGAAGATCGCATTATACCATTTCCCTAAAACAGTACACGTGGCTTTCCTGACCACCAGTAGTTTAAAACAAATGGAAATCCAGGTTATTATATAATAAATATCCATTTAAAAGCAAGAAATGAAGCCTAGATACTTCATAGGATGATGGGGCATGTGTTCCTGGAAATTACTAACAGGGCCACAGGAATTTTTTTCAAAAAGGACTACTAATACGTTTATGAACTCTGGAGTTTTTTTTATCCTTCTGTAACTAAGGACTAGCTGAGGACCTCATTTTCAGCGGTCAGCATGGGAGGTGTTGAGTTCCTCCCCAGCCACCACCCTTACAAGTCGCCCTCAGCCATAACCTGACTAATGTGAGAGTCTGAAGAACTCTCCTCACTTCCTCTCCTCCCCCCAGGTCTTTTCTCCCCACAGTGACTGAGAGGGTGACTTCCTCCCTGCAAACCATTTTGTGGTTTCCCATTTTTTTCTTTGGATAAAGTCTCTGCTTGATCTAGCTCCCACCTGCCTCTCCTGACACTCTTCCTGCACCCTACACTGGGCTCTGGCCCCACTGACCTGACCTCAGTCCCCCCAAAGCTCTAGGCTCCATCTCCCTTCGAGACCTTCCCACTTGCTTGTTCTGTTCCCCAGGCTGGGACACAAAACTTCACTCACCTTGGCTGACCCGTCTCTGCTACCCTGATTCTCCCCAAACTTGGCAAGAATCCTGTGTTGCACTCTCTCAAAGCTAGCCTTCCTGTTCTTCAGAATACTTTCTCAGACTGTGATGAATTGTTTGCATAATCATGTTTTAATGCCTGTCTCCCCTATGAGCTGTGTGATGCTAAGGATAGGGACTGTTTTTATTTGTTCACCACCCTATCCCCATTATCTGGTCCATGGTAGATGCTCAAGAAAGATGTGTTGAAAAAAGGAAAGAAACAGAGTTGGGGGGAAAGGGGAGGTAAACAACTCAGGCATTCCTGTGGAAAGCCCAATGTGCTTTGACTTACTAAACAGCCACCAAGGAAAGTAAAATACATCAATAGTCTAGTCTTGATAATGAGTGTACACAGTTACTTTAATTAATGAATTTGCTGATTGAATGATGATTTCATCTTTACTTATAACTACTATATTGCACATTCAAGGAAATTAATTTTATTTCTTAATTGAAATGTTTACTCTAAATCTAGTCTGATTTCACTGTAACTGGGGAGCAAGCTTATACTACTCTTGCAAACCAGTGCTATTAGATCAAAAGTCTCTTGAGGCAGAGGCTCACTCACTGATGATTTTTCAGCCATGAGCAGACTTCCCTGTGCATTAATAGGGCTCAGGAACTTTTTTTAAAGAATAGATGAATGAGATATCATTCCCCCCTGTAGCTTCCTTGGTTTGCTTCCTACTCTCTACCAGATACTCTCTGCTGTCCACTGTTCCAGTGCTGTGAACTTACTGAAAGACAAATCAAGTCTGAGAGGAAAGAGAATATATACAATTGTTAAGCCTTAATATTCCTTTTACTTTCATCACAACTCAGAGCCCATTTACCTTTGTCTTATTTATTTAAAATATATGATTTTATTATCAATAATATATAACCATTATATATTTTAGTTGAATTTTTATTATAGATTGTAGAAATTATGAGGTTTAAATTAATAATATTATTTTAAAGAATGAGAGCCTCTGTTGTGAAAACTGCAATTGTGTTTTAATTAAATAAATTCAGTTTAAATTAAAAATTTATCAACAGTAAATTATATATAACACTACATAGAGAATACATAACTTAAAATATTAACTTTCAATTAAACATAATAATGTTCAACTATACTATCCTTAATAAAAGATGCAAGTATTCATTCAGTTGGTTTAAATGTGTGCTGTTTCAGTGGACATGCACAATCCTTGGTTCATCCATTTATTTGTTTATCCAACAAAATTTTTCTTGACGTGCCTATTGCTAGTAGGTGAATGTGCTGAGTGGAAACAGGACAAATATATATATATATATATATATATATTCACCTCCTCAATTGGGTGATATTCTTGCTGCATGCCTGGGGGTGTATTAGGACACACCAAAATTGGGTTGCACTCCCCTGGATGTGGGTTTTGGCTGTTCTGCTGTGCCCAGGGGTGGCAGAAACTCACTGTTGCCTGCTTCCCACAGGAGAGAAGTGCCTGTCGGAGATGCCCTATGACGGCAGTGCTAGCTACGAGAAGGAGAATGAGATGATGCAGTCACACGTGATGGACCAGGCCATCAACAACGCCATCAGCTATTTGGGCGCAGAGTCCCTGCGTCCCCTGGTGCAGACGCCCCCGGGCGGCGCCGAAGTGGTCCCGGTCATCAGCCCCATGTACCAGCTCCACAAGCCCCACGGGGAGGGCCCCCCACGATCCAACCACACAGCTCAGGACAGCGCGGTGGAGAATTTGCTGCTGCTCTCCAAGGCCAAGTCCGTCTCTTCCGAAAGGGATGCCTCGCCAAGCAACAGCTGCCACGACTCCACAGACACGGAGAGCAATAACGAGGAGCAGCGGAGCGGCCTCATCTACCTGACAAACCACATAACGCCCCACGCCCGCAATGGCCTGTCCATCAAGGAGGAGCACAGGGCCTATGAGGTCCTGCGGGCGGCCTCCGAGAATTCCCAGGACGGCTTCCGGGTGATCAGCATGAGCGGGGAGCAGATGAAGGTGTACAAGTGCGAACACTGCAGGGTGCTCTTCCTGGATCACGTGATGTACACCATCCACATGGGCTGCCACGGCTTCCGTGATCCTTTTGAGTGCAACATGTGCGGCTTTCACAGCCAGGACAGGTACGAATTCTCGTCCCACATTACCCGAGGGGAGCACCGCTTCCACATGAGTTAAGCCCCTCCTACCCTTCTCTGCCAATAGACTGTGGCCGGCTCTGCTGCTGGAGCTGCAAAGATCGCCCTCAAAGAAAAAGCACAAGACTCTCATGAACAGGAAATGCATATGATAACTGCTGCCTTTTCCCCTCCCTCCCGAGCATGTACTGGATAATAATGTGTGTGATCTTTTTAGGTGTTTGGTTTTGTTTGTTTTTTTTTTTTTTTTTAAGTTGGTTGTTTGGGATTTGATTTGCTCTTGAAAATAATGACATTTTTATTGTTAGATGCAGGGTTCCCTTTGGAGCACCCAGAATGCTACCTTACTAGAAGTTTTCCTAGACTGCTAGCGGAAATCCCTTCACCTGTGGCTTCCCAGGAGTCCCCTTCTCCAAACAATTAGTCATTTCCAGAGAGAATTTTATAAAAGTCAGCCAAAGCCTGGGAAAGAGCGAGTTGGTTGTCAGCATGGGATTCACACACTCAGTGTGTTTTCCGAATCCCCTAAACAAGTGAACTCCACACTGGGGGAAAAGTCATCTCAGCGAAGGCTGCAGGTGAGCATACAGGACTTGGGACAGCCTGGGAGGTGTCCCTAATAGAGCAGGGCCTGAAAAGGTGCTGAGGCCACAAACATCAGCCATAAATTCCCAGGGATGAAAAACTGCTCTTTTTAAAAGAAAAGATTTGAAGTCGCCTTCTGCATAGAAAAACAAATTATTTGAGAAAAGATGCATCCAATGGGCTGTCCTGGCAAAGAGGGAGGGTTTGGAGAGTCCTTTATGCTTTTTCTTGATTTCCAAGGTTCCCTGGGGGGTTTCTCCGGTGACTGCTAAGCGTCCTGAGGTTTGTTGGCAGGTGGGGTGAACTCAGTTCAGTGTTCATCTTTGCACACCTGGAGACCCCTGTTCTCTGCTTTCCATCCCCACATCTTTAATGGCCCCAAAGTCTATCACTACAACTTAACCACCAGTCTAGAAATTCGAACCTTAATTCTTTTCAAACTACTCAACAGTAAAATTCCTCCTCTGAAACCAAAGCTTTAGTCCAAATTCCACACTCAATTTTGTGGTCATATATTCCTTCCCCAGGTCCGTTCCACCTGGGACTGTGAGCATATGTTCCCACGGTTCAGTTCCAACCCTCATCTTAATTAAGCACATTTGTGTCTGTAGCCGAAGGCTTGGATTTCTTAGTATTTGGTAGATTTCCCTACCCTAACTTTTTATTTTTCATGTTTTCAAATCCATAAAAGGAGGATTTAGAACGACCATTAATTTTCAGGTTGATGAAGTAGGGTAAGTGAAGTCCAGCCTCTCCATTGCTAACACGCAGAACCTACCTGCTTGAAATGAAAAAACTCCATCATGTAAGGACACATCGGCACATGTGTAACCCCACAGATATATGAGGCATGACTGGGCATCTTTTTGCCATTGTAGATAACCAGAATGTACGTGGCAGTCATATGCAGCTGCCCAATACAACAATGTCATCCAGGTTTAAGAGAGAAGGGGTAGGTGGCCTCTTCATGCTATCCTGTAGGATAATCAAATGCATCTCTGATGCATGCCCAAGGAAGGTGTTTGGGGATTCTCGTCCCAACCAGGAAGGCTCTCCCTCAAGATTAATCCTATCATTTCTAAGGTTATTTCTCTCAACTTCCTAGGGCAAGGAAGAGCATACAATTTCAAATGTTTCTAGTACTTGTCTTCACTAAAAGTGTGCCAAGGTGAACATAGAAGAATTTAGAAAAAAAATGGTACCTACACACTTCAGTATTTAATGCAAATCAGGATTTCTCTGTTGGCACCACTGACCTTTGGAGCCAATAACTCCTTATTGTGCAGGCTGTCTTGTGCTTTGTAGGATAGTTAGCAGCAGCTCTAGCCTCTATCCATTAGATTCAAGTAGCACTCCCAGTTGTGACAACCAAAAATGCCCTTGGGGCAAAATCACTCCTAGGTGAGAACCACTGATCTGAATGAATTTGAAACCAATGAAAGGTCTGAGAAATCTTCAACAAAAGCAAAAACAATTGAAGCGTTTCTCCATTTGTCAGTATGAAGCCTGACTTGTGCTCCTTTAGAATCATTATAAATTCTATAAATGGAATATTCCCCTGCAGTCTTCAGAAATATGCCTCATTGGGTGCGCTTGGGTCTGGTAGCCTAGGCTGAAGATAAAGTTCTTCAGCCATGGATCTCTTTGCTGACTGAACGGTGTGGCCTTTTCAAAATAGAAATAAACAAAATTATTATAATGTTGACTGTGGCACATCAATGCAGTGAGAGAAGGAAGACAGAGAGGAGCTAAAACTGTTGGCAGCTTCAGCTCAGTATGCAAGTTCAAAGAAAGAAACACCTTATTCAAATTAACATATCCAGGTGAGAGCCTTCTTGGATTTCCAGTTTGCTAGCAATGTCATAGACCCTGTTCTTTAACACCCATCCCACAGTCAATGGGTTAAAGTGAATTATTTTTTTCCAGTGGTATTCAAAGCTTAGACCAGAACTGTACATAGTGGCCACAGGAGTTCTTTTCGAAAATGCCTTTCCCTTCCTTCTCACTGTATTTTATAGCCAATATAAATGTCTATTTACACCCTTTGGTTGTGATTTTATATGGTAACACCATTTTTCTTTGAAACTATTGTATTTAAAGTAAGGTTTCATATAATGTCAACAAGTAATTAAATTATGTTTAAAAGGTGGCCATATTCTGTACCAAAAGTTGTTAAAGTTTTTCTTCTAGTTGGTAAAAGTAGGATTTTGCATGACTTCATGCCTTTTTGTTCTGTGGTTTGTTCTGTTGTGTGTTGGTTTGAGTGTGTGTCTTGGGTACCCCTGCGTGATGAGGCTTGCCTAGATCTCATGCACACTCACTGTGTTTAAAGTATCAGAGAAAGGAGGGTTAAGAGTAGCAGGTTGACTTGTCGGTTGCAATTAGAAATTGCCATTTCTAGTTCCTTCCACCTCCTCTGTTACCTGTGAGATGGAAAACCTGAATACCTACTCCCTAGGCTCTTTCAGTAATGTGTATCTTAGAGTGTATGATTGTCTTAGTTGAAGAGTCAAGAAAATATTTGCATTATCATTGCATTATCAGTGAAGGTCTTATCCCAGCACAATGACTTCAGATACCAGCATGTTGCATTTCAAATGTAAAACCAATCACATAATGAACTCGCAGACTCTTCATTGAAAAAGAGAACTACCTGTTAAGGAGATGTGGATTTTCCTCCCCCTTCCTTCCTCCTCCCCCTCCCCCTCCCCTCCTCTTTCTACCCTCACTCCTCCTCCTCCTCTTTTTATTTTTGTGCTTTTTTTCTTGTTTCGTTCTGTTTTGTTTTGACTACATTGTGGCCCTTGTAATGTTGTTGCCAAGACAACAGAGAGATGAAATGGACTGATGTAGACAAATCATGAAGCAAATGCATTTCTCTAGTCTTCACTTCTTGAGTTCCAGCAATAATGAAGAGTCAACTCTATTTAAAATCCAGAAACCTATCATTCAGTTAAATGTTTTTTACTTGGAAATGAACCAAAATTAGACTTATTTAAGATGTACAGGCATCAGAATAAAAAAGCACACATGCTATTGGTGCAATAGCATTCACTGTGAACATGTGTAACCAGATATTAATATGCAATATTGTTTCCAATACTTTCTAATACACTTTTTTATAATATTGTGTGTGGTGATTGTTAAGGTTGAATTTGTTTATATCCATTATAATGTTAGGTCTTCAGCTGCCTTTTTTGGCGAGTATGTGTACAGGATTGTAAATGAAAAAATGCAGTTGTATTTCCAATCTGCCTTGATGATTATGTTAAATTATTTCTGTTTAGCTGTGAACAAGGGATGTGCAACTGGAAGAACAGAGTATCCTTTTGTACACATTTCGAAATGCTTCTTCTGTAGTGATATAACAAATAAATGCAAAGAACACCATGTCCGCCCTATACCATGAAGTCCAACACATGTATAAGAGAAGGCCTTACAAAGCAGGAAACTGCCATAGACTCCTTCTCAGATCCTTATACGTGAAGAAAGGTAGAGATGGGCTTCCAGACAGCCAAATTGTAAGTTGGAAATGATCAGATGTATGTCATTTCATTTCCAGCACAGCAGTTCAATAAATTGACCACCTCCTGTGTGTAATTATGTTGGACTTGGGAATACTAAGACACGATCTTTGACCGCAAGAAATGGATTTGAAGATGGGTGGGGGTTGACTGCAATAAGAACTACACTTACAGCTAATCCTGGTGTGGTAATGTTGCAAGTAACGTAGGCCAACAACTGAGGGAGGTCAGGGCACAGAGGGAACATGTTGGATCAGACCTAGCCATCATGGTTTGTCACCCTGGGACTCTCTTTTGGATAAGTAGCCAGACATCATCTAGATTCAAATCTAGTAAACAAGGTAAGGTGAGGAAGTTTATGCAGTCCAACATTTGGCACAAATGTTGAAATAAATAAACAGTTTATTGTGTTTCACATCTGGCCCTGACATTGGTTCCCAAAGAGGGCTTTCAAAATTATCTTTTGCCAAGACAGCACCTTTCAAAGACATTCTCAGTTTCTTTAGGTTACCTCATTGAATTAACATGCTACTGAGATATATAGTATAACTCAATTATTTAAAAATTGGTTTCACCATTTTATAGCTGTGCCTTGTATATTACTCAATGATCAAAGGGCAAAAGAATAGGTAGGGAAAGATTTCAAAACTCTCTTAGAGCCTTGGGAAGGATGATGGCTTCATGCCTTGGTTTTTATTACCTTTTTATTTTAAGTAGTCGTAAGAATAATTTTTACAAATGTAGCCTTGGAATAATTATTCCAATATGCAAAACTTTCATATTCATTTTACTATCTTCTAGTCTCCTGCAAATTCTTTTCGTGAAAGCCAATGGTTGATCCACTCAGTGTACCCAGATGGTTCAGCCCAGCTCTGGAAAGGCTAAATGAAAGGGGTGCTCCCTTCATGGGGTGATGTGAGGACCAGAGCAGTTCACATTCACACCTGGGAGTGGGAGGAGTCAGGAAAGGGCTGACAGTACAAGAATGCACGCCAGATGGGACACAGCAAGGCAGGGAGAGCTTGGTGGCAGGGAAAGAAGGTTCCAGAGGAAGCTGAGTGGAAGTAAGGCATAGATGGAGTCCTGTTTCCCTGCCACTCTTCCAAGAACGTGGCAAGCAGACCCTAAACAACCTGGAACACTCAGCCACCTAATGTTTTCTCTTCAGGCAACCATTAGTTGTTTCTTGCTTGCATCTATCATTCCCCGCTGGAAATGGCTGCTCTTCATTTCACATCTATTCCAGATGATTGGTGCAAATTTAGAAATCAAGCACTATTTAAAATGTTAATGTGGAATTTGGAATTGGAAGCCAAAGATCAGAATTGGGGACTTGTAGACCAAATATCCCTGATCTCATTTCCAATTAATTAGTCATATTTACCATCGAAATAAAATGTTTTGAAGGTTTTGTGGCTTCTTGGTGAAGCCTCTGGGCACCGTCTTTGAAAGTACACTTACCCTCAAGGATCAAAATCCCTTTGGCTGTTTCCAAACCCATGTCTTTCTTGGTGGCCTCTCAGAGTTGGGCCTCAAAGAGACACTGGAAGAATTGAACAATTAGCAAAAGCATGAGGAGAAGTTCTCAAACAGCCAAATCAAGAACACCATGTCCCTCTGTATGGCAATGCCGCCAAGCCCAGGCATTGTTCTGAATCCACCCTGGTGCATCAGAACCCAGAGCAGCAACCAAACAGCACGGCTCCCATACAGGGTACAGTCAAAATGTTGCTGTGGTCTACACATCCTTTGGCTTCTCTGTCTTTTCCAAGTAAACCGCCTCTCACTACCTCTAAAGAGGAGAAAAGGGATTCCATTGAGCTCTTAGGAAAACAAAGTCAGCCACATCAGTTCTGCCCTGACCAGCTCAGGCTCCCCTGCTTCCATTGCCTTCTCCAGCCATTAACCTACCCTGAGCAAACCCAGTTCCCTCATGACTCTGGGCTGCCTTGCGATTCCCTCATGGACTCCATCCTCCCCTGGGTGCCAATATTTCCAACAATCCCCCAAGACTTTGGTTCTCACACGTGGCTCAGAATCACCCCAGCAGTTCTTAAAAACCATTTCCTGAGCCCCATTCCTGTATTTTCTGGAGCTGGAGGTCAGAAGGCACCCACCCAGCAGGGTGTGGGACCAGCCTTTCCAAGCCATGCTAAGCTGACTCCCAGTCCTGTTCCTCACTGGGGCAGATACAGCTTTAATAACTCTTCTCAAACCCAAGCCCATTTTTTTAAGCATGGAGGAACAATTAATAAGGTCTCCCCCTTCCCCTCCTCAGTTTGGGCAAAGATTGGGTAAGGAGGGAATATTTTTTAAAAACTGGAAAAACAAAGTAAATAAGGCACCAAGGTGGGGGGGCAAGAAGAGCCCTGCAATGTGTCAAGAAGCCTGAAGATAACTAGTCAAAGGTGAATACAAATTATGAACAGTAAGTTTAAGACCCAGAACAAGAACAGTGATTCCCCAAGACTTGGCAACTCTCCCTCTGCCTCCTTGCCCTCCACTCCTCCATGGAGCCATTTTGACTTTTGACTTGCTTCTATTCTCTCTCTGTCCCCAGGGCTTCTTATCTGGACTCCTATTGTTGATGGGGAAGAACTGAGATAATCTGGTAATCTGTTGAATAATTTGAGCTAGGAATCAGGAGTCTGGGGAGTTAAAAATAAAGTAAAATAATTTCTTCCTGATAAAAGAGACCATTCCACATCACTTAATGAAAGCAATTAGTCTATGAGGGGATTGGGGGGAGAAACAGATAAATAAGGTTCATCAGCATCACACCCACAGCCCATCCCATTTACTCTTCCTGTTGGCCTAGGAGGTGGGTACTTTGGTCATCTCCAGTTCTACAGATGGGGACTCTGAAGCTTCGAGTTGAGTGACCTGCTTGAGGTCATACAGCTTTGAAGTGCCTTAAGACCAGCATTTGAAAGCAGGCAGGCTGGCTCAGAGCCGGTACTCCAGAGGTTACCAGGAGAAATGGAAGCTAGGAAACAAGTGCTTTAAAGGGGGGAGTGCTGGAAAAGCCCAATGGTAGGAGAGCTTTTTGTAGTACTGCTCCAACCTGAGCTTTCAAGAATGACTCAGAGTTCAGCACATGGTGAAGGGTATTCCAGGCAGAATGAACTTAGCAGCAGCAGAAGTCCAACAGCAACAGCTCAATTTGGTTGGGAAAAGGGTGTTCAAGGAGGAAAAATAGGAGATCATTCTAGATGAGGACTGCTGATTGAGGACAGATATGGACAATGTGAATAGGCAAACAAGCAGTTAATCAGGAGCCATTGGAGGTACTGGAAGAGAGAGTGACATAATGAGAACCGTGGGGAAGAAGGATAGAATAGAATGCAATAGTCCTGGCAGAGGAAACAAGGTTGAAACAAGGGCAGGGGTGCTGAAAAAAAGAGAGGAGAAGTCATATTCAACATGAGAGTGGAGAAAAATGAGGAGGACTTGACTCTCCACCACTAGAATATAATCTCCATGAGCAGAGCTGTCTTGTTGTTGTTCTTAAATTTAGTGTCAAGTAAGGTACCTGGAACCTGGTAAGTGCTCAATAATATTTGTGGAATAAATGGATGATTAAATGTATTGATTGTTTAAGGAACTATAAGGAGTTAGTCCCAAGTTGCAGATACTATGTGAGCCATTAATAAGAAAAGGGGGAAATGAATAAATGATTTGGAGAGAGGAGCTCAGTCTTGTTCAGTTCAAACAATGGTGGGACAGATAAGAGACTCTCCAGAGGATGATTGTAATAGATAAGTTTTAAAGAAAGCTGCAGAACTGGGAGTTAACACATGAGTGACTGAGATGAAAGCTGTGACCCTTGCATGATGTTGCCTAAGGGAAGGGAGGGGGCAGAGGAGACACCTTTGTGGAGGGTGGGAAGGAAGGAACAGAGGAGTCAGCAAGGGAAATGCAAGCAATTGTTGGAGTTAGAAGGAAAGCCAGTTGAGTTCAACATCCTGGATTTTCTTTACCTCGAAAAGAGAGGAGCATAAACAAGTCCAATAAAGCAGATCAAAAGAGGAAGGGGCTGCAAAGAGGTAGCTAGGACATTAGCAGTCACGTTCAAGGGAGAAACTTCCACAGAGTGCAAAGTGGGAACGAGGGGGCCTTCCAGAGTGCAGCTGTTATAGAAGAACTAGAAAAGAACCAGGGAAGTAAAAGCACAACAATCCCCAGCTTTGACGTGATGCTTTTAAAAATGCCAAGTACTTAGCCATATTTTCCTAGGGAGGAAGGTAAAACCTTCACCGTAAAGTCCCCTTGCTTTTTCCTCTTTTCAACAAAAGGATAGGAATAAGGTAGACACCTTTGAGCTTTGTCTCCTGGAGCTGCATGCATCCCATGTCTGGAACAAGTGGGTGGCCCTGGAGGAGGCCATAAAACCTTGCTCACGGAGAAAGGCACCTGCTTGGCCCCTGGGCTATTGCCATAACTCAGCCCTGCACCCTCCTCTCCTCACCTCACAGCAGAGTTAGCCGGGCCCTGGTGGGGTTGAACAGATGGCAACCCAGTGAGTCGGCACCACGGGAAGCAGATGCACCCACCAGCAGTCCCCCCACACAATTGGGAACCAGCCAGTTGGGGAGGAAATTTGCATAATAAGGATAATTTCGTATCAAAACTGTCCCCTGAAGTGAACTGTATGGATCTCAGTACAGTTAACAAATTTCACTTCTTCTTTCCCATGTTTTGTCACACCAAGTAGCTACTGAGTGTGTGAACTGTCCAAAGACTTGCTTTCCCTTCATGAGTCAGTCCACAGGCCTCTTCCCTCTCCTTTTTGGCACATCCACCCTGCCAAGTGGGGGTGCCCATACTCACAAGGGGTTGCTTTCCAATGGCTCACTCCCGTGCCAAGCAACCATACCACCCAAGTCAACAAAATCACCCCAAGACCCAGTCAATGAAACCACCCCAAGATGCAGTCAATGAAACTGTCCCAAGACCCAGCCAATGAAACCACCCCAAGATGCAGTCAACAAAATGCGGTACCAAAGATCCAGTCAATGAAAGTATCCTAAGATCCAGGCAGTGAAACCACCCTAAGACCTAATCAATGAAAGCACCCCAAGACGCAGTCAATGAAACTATACCAAGACCCAGTCAACGAAACCACTCTAAGACCCAGTCAATAAAACCACCCCAAGATCCAGTCAATGACACCACCCAAGGTGCAGTCAATGAAACTACCCCAAAACCCAGTCAACGAAACTACCCCAAGACCCGTCATCGAAACCACTCAAGACTCAGTCAATGAAACCACTCCAAGATGCCTCTCCCTTGGTGGAACTACAAGGGCTTCCAGCCTCACATAAGCCCCCAGGTGCTGTTGCTGGGTGCCTTGGACAGAATCACCTCCTCATCTAACTCTGCCTCTTCCCAGCACCTGTGAGAGCTTCCTCATTGCCATTATCCCTCCAACTTCCTGTGGGCAGAAGGCGGGTCTCAGGCCCCAGGGTAAGGAGGTTCTGTGGTTTCAGGGCCCCTCGATTTGATTCCCCTTTCAGGGCCCTCCTCCCCTACTGGGCACCACCCTCCTCCCCACCCAATGCAGGCCCTGCCCTTCTGAAAACCCTCCATGGCTCCCCTTGGCCCACACCCAGTTCACCGCTGGGAAAGCATCACATTTCCTTTTTAAAATTAGTTGTATACCATCCCACAGGAAAACAGTTGGACATTTGTATCCATTTATACAAAAATAAAAGAGACTTAAATGGACACTGCAAAGGAGGATACTATCACTGGAATTTGAGAGGCAAGGGGCAAATGGTCCTCAAGCTCAAATCCATATTTTCTGGAATGGCATTCGAGGCCAAGTCAAATCTGATCCCAGCCTCTTTCCAACCTTCAAATTACAGTCCTGGCTTATTTCCAAGCACCTTCACCCCTCAGGGCCCTGGCTTGTCCCAGAAGGCTTTTTCCAAGCAAAATCTAGCTCACTTCACTTAATTTCTGGAGCTTTTTGAAGACCAGATGTCTGTATTGCCAGAGCCCTTTGTATGAGTCCATGAGACAGGACTCACCATGATGAGCTCTGAGCGTTGGCTTCTGCCCTTGGACTGGTAGCCTCTGGAGGGCAGAAGCCTTGGTCAGTCATCCTGAACCTCCAAGAGCAGGCACTATTCAGGCCCAAAGTGGGTCCCCAGGAACATGTGTGGGATGGAACCCCTGCCCTAGCTCTCTGCATTCCCTGAGGTCTTCTCTTGGGGAGCCATTGCTGACTGGGTCTTCTGTTGCTTCTCTTGATCACCTGGCCTCAGCCCCTATGGATTCATCCTGAAGACCATGACAGGAGACCAGAGACAATCCCCGGGCTTCCCGTGTGCACCCTGGGGCTCTCCAGAAGGGCTCTTGCCCTCACAATCAGGTCCTAGATGTCATCCAGGGGAGCAGACAATGTAGCCCTGGGAGGCAGAACTGCTGAAGAAGAGAGAGAAGGGGCCGTGGGACCGGGAAGGCAGCACCAG
Source organism: Choloepus didactylus (assembly GCF_015220235.1). Classification (NCBI taxonomy): domain Eukaryota; kingdom Metazoa; phylum Chordata; class Mammalia; order Pilosa; family Megalonychidae; genus Choloepus; species Choloepus didactylus. Next base: position 158,287,295 of record NC_051311.1, on the reverse strand, counting down.
CCATCTCTGGCAACAGGGGAAGTTTAGCTGGTGCAGCCATCTATGTAGGGCACAGGGGAATTTCCCAAGAAGTCCTCTGGGGCCTCTTATTTTCCAATTTAAATCCATCTTTACTAGTGTTAGTGGGCATACACGCTTGCTGTCTTATGAATGTGTGTTGGTTCAGCTTCACCAGCATGTATCAGGGCTTTTTACGTGCCCAGCACAGGATGAGGGGCAGGGCTGGAGAGGGGAGGACGTCGGGTCATTGCCCTGGAGGGGCAACAAGCACACCATTGGGCAAGGGTGTTCCGGACCATGTCCTCACAGCACAGATGGGCTTGGCCAAAGGTCCCCTGGAAGAACTGGCATCTTAGCTGAACCTCCAGAGTTATTTGGGTGAAAAAAGACAGCAAGAAAATTTTGGGCAGAGGACACAGCATGAGTGAAGGTCCGGGGCTTGAAAGTGGAATATTAGCATTCAGGGAAGGACCCTAATTCATTGGGTTGGCTGGAGTGTCCTCTTATGGCTTTTGAAGCCCAAGCCTCCCGTTGCTGGTGCTAAGGGGCCTATCCCCCAAGTGAGGTCCAGCAGGGAGATGGGTCCCCAGCTTGCTGGAGAATGGCTCTCTCAGCATCAAAGCTAAGCAGAAGGGTGGCGAAAGAAGGGGAAAGTGAGACCCCTGTCCTGGGAGCTACTGGGCTGTTATGTGACAGCTTGGGCTCTTTGGAGGAAGGGTGGGGATGGGTGTGAGCATCAGTTTGGGGTAGTGAAACTAAGGCCAGGGAAGCAGAGTGACTTTTTCAAGGTCACAGGGAGTCACCTTCGGGTCACATTTCCTAAAGCCCATGATGCATAATAAATAAAAGAGGAGAATGGGGTAAAATGGTTGAGAAGAAGCCACACCTCCCCTCCCCACTTCCCCCCCCCCCCACAGATTCACCGTACATCAGCACTGGAAAAGCCCCAAGAAGGAGGATTATGTAATTGTTTATGTAATCCAGCTTTCCACAAATGTATTTGAGCCAAAATCCTCACCTCCTGTCTTAGTTTGCCAGGCTGCTATGACAAATACCGTACAATGGGTTGGCTTAAACAGCAGAAATTTATTGGCTCACGGCTTTGAGGCTAGAAGTCCAAAATCAGGTTACCCAATGTAGCTTACAAGGGGTGACAGTGTGATTGTGAAAACCCTATGGATCACACTCCCTTTATCCAGTGAATGGATGGATGAGTAGAAGAATGGGGACAAAACCTAAATGAAAAACAGGGTGGGATGGGGGGGTGATTAGGGTGTTCTTTTTTTATTTTTATTTTTTACTCTGATTCTGATTCTTTCTGGTGTAAGGAAAATGTTCAAAAATAGATTGGGGTGATGAATGCACAACTATAGGATGGTACTGTGAACAGCTGATTGTATTCCATGGCTGACTGTATGGTATGTGGATATATCTCAATAAAACTGAATTAAAAAAAAATCAGGTTCTCAGCAAGGCTTGCTTTCTCCCAGGAGTCTGCAGTGCTCTGGTTCTGGCTACAGGCAATTCTCAGGGTTCATTGGCTTTCGCGTCACATGGTGATATCCTCTCCTTTCTTTTCTGGGATCCCTCTGACTTGGTTTCTGGATCCTTCCTGTGGCTTTCTCTTTACAATGACTCAAGTAATCCTGATTAAGGCTCACACTGTTTCAGTCTACCACACCTTAACTAAAGAGAACATCTTCAAAAGATCCTATTTACAATGGGTTCATACTCTCAGGAACTTGGATTAAGATTAAGAACGTGTTTGTTGGAGTACATAATTTAACTTGCCATCCATTTTTTTATGACTATCGACACCCACATCAGTCTAGGAAGAGAAGACATTTTAGGAAATGGCATCCTAGAGGGCAGAGCCCATGGCACAACCATGGCCAGCCCTGTCTCTGGTGCTGGAAGGAGCCCCAACCCTGGCACTTTGTTCCTGGACCTACCACTGCCTGTGGGTCACGATAATATCAGCACTACCACTCCTGGGGTGCCAGGGCCTGTGCTGGAGGGGCTGCATATGTTCTCTCATTTTACTCACACTCCACTCTGTTACATGGATGCAGACACAGGCTCAGCTCGGCATGGTCCCTGCGTCCATGTCACACCATCCCAGGGGCGAAGCCGGGGTGAGAACACAAGTCCTCTGACCCTAGAAACTACTCCTTGTAGACCCGAATGGTGCATCTGCTCACAAAAAGGGTCATCAGGCAGTTGTGTCCTGACTCCTGGAAGTTTCTGTGAAAGAAGAACTGTTTCAGGGAGCAAATCTGTGTGCTGCCAACAATGGCATAGCCAGGGGATTTCAGAATTGAAACGGGGGTTACCTATGACAGGTATAAAGGGGACAGGGCTGTCTCCTATCTCAGTCTGTGCCTTTACTGTAATTGTCAGTTAGGTCCAAGATCTGGATAATTCTTGATTGATTTAGGGCCTACTTATCTGGATTGACCATAGAAGAAGTAACTTACCATTTCCGTGTATGTTTTCTAGTTCAAAACTTGATGAAAAACATTATACTAAATATAAGATGCTCAGGGATTTGGATGACAAGGAAAGATAAACATAACCACTTGCTGAGTTCTTATGATATGTGCCAAGCTCTGTGCTAGGAACTCAACACAAACATTATTGTTCATTCTTACAAGTGCCTATGAGGTTTCAGCGTACCCATTTACAGATATGGAATCCTAAGACTCAAACAGGATAAGTAATTTCCCCAAAGTCAGACAACAGTTTACAGATCCTGGATCCAAATAGAGACCCTCAGAAGAGGATAACAATTTACAATAACAAAATAAAAGCAAATGCTAATACTGAGGTCATATGGATATACTAATATTTTATCCGGTATGTTATTTTTAATGCAGAGAAAAAAAATTGTTTTCCAAGTAATTCCTTACAACTGGATGCTTTTAGATACTTATATTTGGCAGTATACAGACTTTTTGTTGTAGATTAACTCATTTGGAATCATAAGGAAGAATCCCCCAAATTGTTTCATTTGGGTTGCTTAAAATCTGCTTACAGCATTACATTGTTGGGAGGTTGGGTGAAGAGGCAGAACAGTTTTGGAAAAAGGAAACAATGATTCTAAAACCAAGATAAGGAAACTGGGAAGTTGCATGTGCTGGTTTGGATGTATTATGTCCCCCAAAACGTCATGTTCTTTGATGCAATCTTGTAGGGGCAGATGTATTAGTGTTGATTAAGTTGGAACCTATTGATTGTTTCCCTGGAGATGTGACCCACCCAAATGTAGGTGATAACTCTGATTAGATAATTTCCATGGAGGTGTGGCTGCTCTCATTCAGCATGGACCTTGATTAGTTCACTGGAGCCTTGTAAGAGCTCAGACAGAAGGAGCTCTGTGCTGCAGCTGAGAGACACATTCTGAAGATGGCCATTGGAAGCTTACACTGACATTTTGGAGAATGCCTGGGAGCAAGCAGAAGCCAGCCACGAGCCTTCCCAGCTAACAGAGGTTTTTGGATGCCACTGGCCATCCTTCAGTGAAGGTACCCTATTGTTGATGCCTTACCTTGGACACTTTATGACCTTAAGACTGTAATCTTGTAACCAAATAAACCCCCTTTATAAAACCAATCCATTTCTGGTGTTTTGCAAAATGGCAGCATTAGCAAACTGGAACAATGCATTCCTATAGTTTGTGCCTGGGTTTTAATGATGGGATGAGGAAATGTGCTGAGGAAAGTTGATAGTTCAGAAGGAATATCAGAAATAAAAGAAAAATTGGGTAGGGAAAAAAACAGCACATAAAAAAAGGTTCAGTCATGCTGAACTTGTCAATCCATACTGATTATTTTCAAGGTCTTAGCCAACAACCAAATAGGTATACAGAGGAAGAGACCAAGAGTTCATCTTCTTGGATAGAGTGAGTCGCAAAAATAATTTCTTAGATGTACCCTGCTTTACATTACCCCAAATCCTTAATCCAACCTTAGGATAAAATTATATCTCCCTTGCTTTTGCCAGTCTCCAAGTCTTAAAAAAGCACATTCAGAACACCTCAATTAACCACAAAGCTTCTGACATCCTGCCAAGCACCCTACTGGGCATAGAGCTTACCTTAATAGAACCTAGTAGGTGTTCAATAAACATTTATGGAATAAAGGTACTTCCTCCCTTCACTTTCTAATGTCAGTTTTTCTACTGATCTAAATATTTCTGAATATAAACTTGCTTAGACCGGGATGATAACCACGAGACTTGAATTCTGCCCTGAAGTCTGGGAGGGTAGGAAACCACTGCACTGAAATTGCCAGCCTCATCCAGCATGTCCAAAGTTGACTGAAAAAGGAAAGCATCTCTCAAAATGTCAGGCCTTCCTGGAAGGCCTCTGGAGCCAGGAATTAGCAATTAGCTTTCCATGGACACTGAGACACAGTCACTGAATGGGTATTTATTTAGCTTCTCCTATGGGCCAGACACAGAAAAAAGAAGACTCTAATGTCGAGGCTGACAACAGCTCTGTCACGAAGGTGTCACTGTCCCTTTGTTTTAGTGAGCCAGTGTCTTCCTGGGGTTCCCCACTAGTAAGGAGCCACACCTCTTGCCACGCCTTGGGGTCCAATGGGCAGTTTGGCCTCTGGGTAACCTGAGTTGGGGCTTGTATTCAGCAAGGTTATGTTAAGCAACCAAAGTTTAAAAAAAAAAGAAAAGTTCTCATGCCAAGGATAACTTGATCACTCAGACTAACTCACTCTGGGTGTGTACACACCCTATTTAGGATGGACGTAAGAGTATCGGGAAATTGAATTTAGAGTAGCTGACTTACAGAAGGAAATGGCGATTCTACTTCTCAGCTGTTTGCCTGGAGAACAGGAGCATCTGTTTCTACACCTGTGACATCAAGATACCAGAATCTACATCACAGAGTATTTGTTCTGTTCCCCAAATACAGTTCTGTGTAGAACTGTGATGTCTAGAAGAGTCGTCACTCATCAAGTGTGGCTATTTAAATTTAAATTAGTTAAAATTAGATACCACAGAAAATTCAGTCCCTCAGTCATACAAGCCACATTTCAAGTGTCCAATAGCCACACATGACTAATGGCTACTGTTTTCGCCAGTGTGGATATGGAAAATGTCCATCACCAGGGAAGGCTTTCTTGGACAGTGCTGACAAGACTTCTGAGATCCCCTGGATTCTCAGGCCTCCCCAGTGCTCCCCAGTGTCTGGCACAAGGTGTGTGCCCAGCGAACACTAATTCCCTCCTGGAGTAGGCTGTCTTCCCAGCTTGTTTCCCAATGACACCAGCTCCGGGGCAATGAATCCTGAGGCCTGGCGACAATATTCAAAATATGTAGCAATTTTTCACTTCCCCTTCTTCTACCAGGCCCTTTCACTCTACCAGAGAAGGAAATTACATTTGCCTGAGGAAATGTGCTTTTTGTAAAGCAGGCGTGCTCGCTGGTCCCTTCAAGGTGTTGGCTAAGTAAGCTGGTGATTGTTTCTCCCAAACCCTTAGGCCGGGGAGTTCCCTGGAACCCCTCCGGTCTCCCAGATTTCCACCCTGTCTCCCTGGGAGCCCAAGCCCTGGGTGGGCTCTCTTCTGACCGCCAGTCCTTGCCAGCCAGAGAGCATCCTGCAAAACAGAAGCTGTGGTGAGCAGCACAAGGAGGGTGCGATTTCCAGCAAATAGGGAAGGACTCGTTACGCCCTTGCTGGTAGATTCTTGCAGGATCATCCTCCTCCCAGGAGAAAAAGCGGAAAAAAAGGCAAATCACTTTCCTCTTGCTTCTGCTTCTCCTAAACAAACTGCTTGCCTAATTTCCTTTGCAGTTAGAGAAATGTTCCTTGTGAAAGCCGCTATTTCCACACATTCACACAATGCGCGGATTCGATTCCGAAGGGCTCCGGGACGAATTTGCGTTTCAGGATGCGACACGTGCCAGTTCCCCCGTGTCCCAACAGTTTAGGCTGTCCTCACCTTCCCCTTTAAGTCAAACCCCAGACTTGACTGAAATCAGACTTGACTGAAATCATCTCATTTTTCCTTCAATGGCCTCCAGGGCAGGGCAGGATGCAGCTCTGGAAGTTTCCGTCTGCGGGGTGGGGGATCTCTCACCCTGCCCGGCAGGGGCCACCCAAATGCCAAATGAGGACGCTGCCTTCCAAGGGAAGACTGACTTCTAAGTACTTTTGCTGGGTCCCTGCTCCAAAACAGAATTAGAGAAATTCAGATCAGTCATATACACTCAAGAAAGAAAGCCAAGTCAGTTCCCTGATCCTAAACCATGCTCAGATATTTCCTGTGTGTGTTGGGATGTGGTTGGTATGTTGTTGGGTACAGTTAATAATTCGGCCTCATCTGTAAAACAGAGACTAAAAATTCTCACTCTGAGAGGAATAAGGAAAGATTCAGTGAGTTAACAGATGTGAAGAAGTACTTGTGGAGTGCCCTAAAAGGTAATTATCGAGCATTCATTATCGAGCATCATTTTGCATATCGTTTGTCTCTCTCCTTAGGATTTATGAAGATGCTGCTAGATAAAAGAACTCTCCAAAGCACATGAACTGAGAGAGCTGTTCATGTATTTGGCCAACCCAGGAAAGAATAGTTCACTTAAAAAGTCAATCAAGGCACTTTTCACATATATAGAAGCAAGTGTATGTAAAACAATTCTGCTCGAAATCTCCCATTAATAAACTGAGGCCAAAGCATTTTTTTATTAAAGCCCAATTAACTAAGTTCAAAAGTTTTCAAAAATTAAAAAAATAAAATTACAGCATTAAAACGGACAAAAATAAAGAAACCAAAAATATGAGCTTTTTAGCCAATTCAATAACTGGACATTTTCTAACATCCTAGCCAGAATTCCTTAAAATGGTATCAAAATTCAAAATATTTTTCCATTTAGGGATACAAAATGCCTCCAGGGCCTTCATCTAGCAATGCGGGGAAACTTGAGAGAAGCTCTCCATCTAGTGGTGGATGAACACAAAATTGAACAGAACAAATGTAATGAAATAAGCCATCCTCTGTTTCCAGGGAGGTTGATCATTCAACACCAGCTCAGGCAGTGCATTTCAGCTCAGCACATGTAGCTCAACTCCCTCCGTCGAGAGAGGGGGAAGCTGAGCCCAAGGACAGTAGATAACTTACCCAGGTCACTTAGCAAGTGAAGGGTAAACACAGGGTTACAACCCAGGCAAATTTGTTTTATTGGTATCATTTGCTTAGGGCTTGATTTTGAAATTACCCTTAAAATGTTATCCAGGTATTTTGCCCAGTGAAATTCATTCTGGCAGAAACTTAGCACCAAGAGTAAGGATCCCCTGACACCTGGAGGGGCAGGTCCGGAACTTTTCTGACTCTGATGGATGCTTCTATTCTACCCCATGTGTGGACCCATTTTGGCCTCTTTTGAGCTTTGCCCTGGCCCCTAAACAGGGGATATAAGGAGTCCACCTGCACTAGGAACCTAGCTCAGAATGTAAGCCTTATTCCTGCTGTCCCTTCCCCACTTGGTTTCCAGGCTCCTGGAGCTGAGATCTTTGATGATGGTTCTACCTGCTGCTCCTTGCAATCTCCACCAAACACAGTCAGAGAGGCCCCTCTGTGCAGTGAGGCCGAACACTGATCACCATTGGATCTGAGCTCATAATTCAGACCTGCAGAGTATGGCTTAGGTGAGTTTGGGCATGTCATTTACTGTGGTGGGCCTTTATTTCGCCATCTGTGAAATGGGGATAAAGGTATTTCCCACCTTAAGAGGCTGTTGTGAAGATTAAACAAGATGGCACCTAGTGCTGGGCACATGGATGACACTCAGGGGAGGGTAATTCCGTTCCCACCCATTCTCTAGCTTCTCTCTCTGTTCCACACTCTAAGCTACCTAAATCCTGTCTTCTGGGTATCAAAATTGGCTTAGGACCGAGTCAGGCCCAGCTTTCAGACAGGAAGCTCCATGGGCACCATTGTGCAGAGTTGTGGGGAAGATGCCCTCCATTTGGGTGTGTCTAGCTCTTAACTCATCTTCTTTAAACATTTTCCCTATTCTATCTCTGTGAAACAAGACATTATCCATGAGAAGCCTTTATTCCCCTATGATTAATCTCTTATATTCTTGAATAGTCAATTAAATTGATACAAATCATCCAGCACCACTTAAATTAATTTAAAGTGTGCAAAATTAAGGTATTTGAACTTTTGCTTAGGGCCAAGATGGATTAGCAGAGACTGGGTTTACTCTCCAGAGTGAAACAAAACAACAGTCAAAATATATGAACTAATAGTTTTCAAGACAATGTACATAAGGCACTGAAGGGCAGAGATCCCAAAGAGAGAGGAAACACATGGCTAAACCCTTTGATTATTCCAATTTGCTGCCTTGAAAGAGTTTCTTGGTAGCAGCACAGAGGAAAGAGACATCCCAAGCAGAGCCTGGCAAACACTTCAAGTTGAGATAGAGCCAAGAGTCCAAGAAAGCAAAGGCAGCTATAGTTTTCAGGACAAAGTACCAGACAAGAGAGAGCTGTAGACAGAGAGAACTCCAGAGATCTGCAGAGGGTACTCCTTGAATATTCATCCAAGTATCATCAGTACATGCATGTGTGCAAACTATATGAGGCTGGGAAAAGAACCACCAGAAAGGATTAGTGGAAGCAGTATTTAGAACTAACACAGAGCCGGCAATAATGCCTATTTCCACCAGCCAGACTAGAAAACCTTAAGATTCATGAGGCATTATATAGAGCACACAGAACAGTCTTGCCTCAGTAGTGGGAATCAATTAGCCCTACACTGAGTGCTGTTATTGCCCTGCCTAGCAAATTATAAAAGCAGACCTAAAAGGATCAAGCGGTTTCTAGGTAAGTTACTCGTATTGCAGAACAAAGCTCATAATATTTTTAGGATTACAAAAATACCCAATACTCAACAAGGTAAAATTCACAATGTTTGGCATCCAATCAATGTTACCAGGGATGAAAAGAAGCAGGAAAATATGACTCATCAAGATTAATTGAAGATGACCCAGAACTGACACAGATGTTAAAATTAGCAGGCAACGACCTTAAAACAGTCTTCCATTATAACTGTATTCTATAGGTTAAAAAGGGTTTAAAAAAAGGGGTTAAAAAAAAAGAAGTGGATGATATAAAAGACCCAAATCTAACTTCTATAGATGAAAAATACAATATGTGGGATGAAAAAAATGGCTGTGATTAATAGCAGATTAGAAATTGCAGAAGACAAGATTAGTGAACTTAAAAACATAGCAAAGAAACTAAACAAAATGAAATTAATGAAGCCAAAGATGTTCTTTCTGAGAAGATCAATAAAATTGATAAACCTCTAGCCAGACTGCTCGGGATAAAAAAGATACAAATTACCAATTTAGTAATGAGAAAGATGACATCACTACAGATTCTATGATATTGAAATGATAAGAGAATATTACAAACAGCTTTATGCCAATAAATCTGACAACCTAGAAAAAATGGACAAGTTTCTTACAAGATGTCAAAGAAAAACAGATAGTATGAATATCCCCATTTCTAAAAGGAATCGTATTTATAGATTTAAAACTCTCCCACAAAGAATTCTCCAGGCCCAGATGGCTTCATTGGTGAATTCTACTAAACATTTAAGGAAAACAATGCAAATACCCACAAATTCTTCCAGAATATTGAGGAGGAAGGAATCCTTTCCAGCTCATTCCATGAGGCCATCTTTACCCCGATACCAAAGTCAGACAACACATTTCAAAAAAACTACAGTTCAATATCCCTCATGAACAGAGATGTGAAAATTCTAAACCAAAATTGAGCAAATTGAATCCAATAATATATAAAAAGGAAAGCACATATGACCCAGGAAGGCAAGATTGGTTTAGCAAACAAAAATCAGTAATTAATTCACAATATTAACAAAATAACAAAGAAAAATCATATGATCTTCTCAATAGATGCAGAAAAAGCAATTGAAAAATCCAATCTATTGTTGATAAAAAGACTCTCAGTAAACTAGTAATAGATGGTGTGATGGGTTAATTTCCTGTGTCAGCTTGGCTAGGTTATGGTGCCCAGTTGTTTGGTAAGCAAGCGTTAGTTAGTTGAGTGCACCTATGGATGATTACGTCTACAATCAACAAAGGAGATTGCTTTTAGCAATGAGAGAAATCTCCTCATTCAGACCTTAAAGGGAGAAATGGTGATTTCAGCAGTCAGAAAAAAGAATTTCTGTCACCTCTAGACAGCCAGTTTCTCTCTAGGGAATTCAACATCACCTTCACCAAGTTTCCAACTGCTCTATGGAATTCAGACCTGCCAATCCCCACTGTCATGTGAGCCAATTCCTATAATAAATCTCTCAATATTTACATATATATCTCCTTTCACTTCCATTTCTCTGGAAAAAGCTGACAAATACAGAAGGGAACATCTTTACCCTGATAAAAGACATCTATGAAAAGCTTACAGCAAACATCATACTTAATTGTGAAAGACTAAATGAATGCTTTAAGATTAGGACAAAGCAAAGCTGTCCCTCTCACCACGACTCTTCAGCATTGAACTAGAAGTTATACCCAGTGCAGTATAGCAAGAAAAAGAAATAAAATTTATCCAGATTGGAAAGAAAGAAGAACACTTCCTATATTTGTAGACAACATGATCATCTATATAGACAATCTGATAGAATCTAGACAAAAGTTACTAGGATGAGTGAGTTTAGAGGGTTGCAGGAAACAAGATTAATACACAAAAATCAGTTGTATTTCCATAAAATGTCAATAAACAATTTGAAATAGATATTTTTAAAAACCAATACACCTTTATAATAGCATCAAAAATATGAAATACTTAGGGGAAAAATCTAACAAAAGCTGTGAACCACCTATACACTGAAAACTAAAACAACATTGCTGAGTAAAATTAAACAAGACTTAAACAGGCAGAAATAAGATAAATACACATGGTCCCTACATGAGAAAACTAAATTAAGATTTCAGTTCTCTACAAATTAATCTATAGTTTCACTGTAATCCAAGAAAAGCCCCAGCATTTTTTGGTAGAAATTGCCAATCTGATTCTAAAATTCATATGAAGATGCAAAGGACCTAAAATAGTCAAACCACTTTGAAAAGGAAGAACAAAGATTTAGAACTAACATTACCTCATTTGAAACCTTATTCTGAAAATACAGTGTTCAAGACTGTATGGTACTGGCAAAAAGACAGCAAATAGATCAATTGAACAGAATACATAGTTCAGAAATGGAACCACACATATATGGATAACTTACAGTTAACAAAGTTGTAAAGGCAATGCAATCTGAAAGGATAGTGGTTTCAACAAATTTTGCTGGAACAATCAGATATCCATATACCAAAAAAAAAAAAAAAAATGAATTTCAATCCATAGCTCACACCTTATGCAAAAACTCAAAGTGGATCATATACCAAAATATAAAACCTAAAAGTATAAAATTTCTAGGAAAAAAAAAAATAAGAGAAACCTTTGCGATCTTTGGTAAGGTCAAAATATCTTAGATACAACACCAATAGCATAGTCAATAAAAGAAAAATATTGATAAATTAAACTTCGTCAAATTTTAAAACTTTTCCTCTTGAAAATACATTGTCAAAACAATGAAAAGACAAACCATAGACTAGGAAATATATGTAAATAATATATCTGATAAAAGACATATCTAGAATATTAAAATACTCTCAAAATTCAATAATAAATAAACAAACATCCCCTTTGTAAAATGGGCAAAAAACTTAAACAGTTCATCACAGTAGATATAAAGATGTCAATGAGCACATGAAACAAATTCTCAACATTCTTGACCATTAGAGAAATACATATTAAAATCACCATGAAGTACACTATACCATTCGAATGGTTAAAATTTAAAAGAGTGAACCTAATACATGAGAATGTGGAGGACCTGGACTCTCACGCACTGCTAGTGGGAATGTAAAATGGTATAAACACTTTGGACAACAATTTTTGCAGTTTCTTAAAAAGTTGAAAATTTACCTACTTATGAGCCAATCATCCCACTCCCAGTATTTACCCAAGAGAAATGAAAGCATATTGCCTTACCAAGACTTATACAAGAATGTTTGTAAGAGCATTCTTTGTAATAGCCAAAAACTGAAAACATCTCAAATACCCATTAACATTACTGGATAACCAAATTGTGTTATATCCATATAACGGACTACTACTCATCAATGGAAAGGAAGGAACTAACGGTTCATGCAGCTGCATGAATGAATCTCAAAAAATATAGATATGCTCTGTTAAATAAGTCAGACAAAAAAAGAGTGCATACTATGTGACTCTATTAATATAAAATTCCTGGAAATGCAAATTAATGTATAGTTCAAGAAAGAATTTAATGGTTGCAGGGTCTGGGGCAGAAGGAAGGAATTACAAAAAGATACAAAGAAACTTTAGGTGATGGACATGTTCTTTATATATTGTTTGTTGTGACGGTTTCACAGGTATATACATTTTTTAAAAGTTTTTAAAAGTTATCAAATTGCACACTTTAAATATATATTGTATTTCAGATCGTTTCTGAGAATGTTGCTGGATTATTTGCAGATCTTCAAAGTTGGCTTATAGGATTCCCTCAACTCTCATGAAAATACTCAGTCTGGGATACAGAATTATTATGCCCTGGGTTAGGCAGCTGATCTGGGCTCAGACATCCATGCACTGACCAGATCACATCTGGTAGGCTTTATTTCTATTTTATTTATCTAGTTATTTAGTTATGAGTCACTTCATTTCAGAAATCATTTGAGATGATCTTAAATACATAACAGGAAAAATGCTCAGTCCCCAAAACCTGGTGTAAGAAATCATATTTTTTTCTTCTTTTTAATGAATCATCTTAATTTTATCTCCAAGCCCTGTTTCCCTTGGCTGACAGAAAAGTCCACCTCAATTATCCTGGAAGCCCTTACTCTGGGTACAAAGCTCCTGGGGCCTCACACAGTGCCAAGGCATCTGAGGGGACCCTGCCCTATCTGCCATCGGCCCCCCTGAAAATCTCTCTTTGGATACCTCCAGCCTTGCTGGCTCTTTGAGCTCTGGGGCAGTGTTTAAGCTGAGGAACCACTGGGTAAGGTCAGGCCCAACCTTCCTGGTGTCTCAGGGAACTGTTCCTCTGAAGTCTTGTCACATCCTTAGGGCTTTGCCAAAAAGCTACAGTAGTAAGTCAATCTCTCTCCTCCCCCGTCCCCACCTTCACCCGCTACCCACCCCTGCCCCCCTGCCGTATCTAAGTCTTTCTCTCTCTTCCCTCCAGCCCAGGGAAGGACTGTTTTCGTCTGAAGGGACTTCTATCCCTCAGCACATTTCCTCAGGCAACACTTTGTCCTCACACCCTATTCTCTTCATTGGACTTAGGAAGCTTGTTCTTCCCTGAACAAGAAAGTGCAGGGTTAGTGTACTGGTTTGAATCTATTATGTACCCCAGAAAAAGCTATATTCTTTTAATCCAATCTTGTGGGTGGGACCTTTTGATTAGATTATTTCCATGGAGATGTGACTCCGCCCATTCAAGGTGGGTCTTAATTAGTTTACTGGCATCCTCTATGAGTGGATAAAAGGCAGAGACATTTTAAAGAGAGCTCAGAGGTGCTTAGAGAGAAAATGCCCAGAGCCAACATAGACTGAGACATTCAGAGATGCTAAGCTAAGAGATGAAGCCCAGAATTTGCCCCAGAAAAGCTAAGTGAGAACCCACAGATGCTTAAGGAATCAGAAGCTGAAAGCAATGCGACACGGGAGCAAAGGACCAGCAGACGCCAGCCATATGCCTTCCCGGCTGACAGGCGTTCCAGACACCAACGGCCTTTTCCTCAGAGAAGGTATCTACCTCATGATGCCTTAGTCTGGACATTTTCATGGCCTTAGAACTGTAAATTTGTGAACTAATAAACCCCCATTATAAAAGCCAATTCATTTCTGGTATACTGCATTTCTGGCAAGCTTTGGCAAATTGGAACAGTTAGCTACCTGCTACTGGAAGGGAAAAAAGAAAAGACAGTGGAAAAACAAGCATCTCAAAAATTCTTGCACGTATATAGGAAAATACATTTTTAAAAAAAAAAAATCGATACCAGAACTAATATAAATTAGAACAGATGGCTAAGATGGGGTGAGGGGCACAATAATTGATGATGATGATGATTGTTTTAGTGTTCCTGGGTTGCTCAGCAAATACCATGCAATAGGATGGCTTGAATGATGGGGACTTATTAGCTCATGATTTTGAGGCTTGGAAAAATTCCAAATTAAGGTGTCATCAAGGTGATACTTTCTTCCTGAAGACTGGCGTTCTGGGGCTGGCTGCTGGTGATCCATGGTCCTGGGCTCTTCTGTCACGAGGCAATGCACATGGTGGTCTCTCCTGGCCTCTCCCTTCTCTTCCAGGATCTGTTTAATTCCAGTTTCTGACTGCTACCTGTGGCTTTCTTTCTGTCTTAATTTCATTCTGTTTATAAAGGACTCTGGTAATAGGATTAAGACCCATCCTGGGCCATACTTAAATGAAGTATCCTTATCAAAAGGTCCTACTTATAATGGGTTCATACCTACAGGAATGGACTAAGTTTAAGGACATGTTTTTCTGGGATACACATAGCTCCAAACCATCAAACACCCCAAAGCAATTAAATTATCTTGGAGTAGGGCCTGAGAATCTGTATTTTTTTTAAAGTGGCCACAGTGCAGCCATGGGCAGAACCACTGGTCTACTTGGGTGATAACCTTAGCGAGACCCTTACAGTTAATGCACAGCCCCTTTCTTAAGGCTTTACCTCATTAGTTCACTCAAGTTAAGCCAAAGGTCTCATGTCAAAAAGGAATTTAGAGATCAAACCAAGCCCATATTCTCAACTCACCAAGATAAATCCAGGACATGTGGAGAATGGAATCCAGTTCTGTCACATTGTAAGGGGGCCTGTGCTGGTTTGAATGTATTATGTCCCCCAAAACGCCATTATCTTTGATGTAATCTTGGGGGCGGCTGTATCAGTGTTGAATAGATTGTAATTCTTTGAGTGTTCCAGGGAGATGTGCCCCACCCAGCTGTGGGTGATGACTCTGATTGGATAATTTCCATGGAGGTGTTACCCCACCCATTTAGGGTGGGTCTAAATTAAATCATTGGAGCCATATAAATAAGCTGACAAACAGAAGGAACTCAGTGCAGCTGAGAGTGACATTTTGAGAGGAGCTACAGCCAAAAGGGATACTTTGAAGAATGCACTGGAACTGAGAGAGGAACTTCAGCTTACAGAGACATTTTGGAGACGGCCTTTGAAAGCAGACTTTTGCTCTGGAGAAGCTTAAAGAGGACAAATGCCCCAAGAGCAACTAAGAGTGACATTTTTGAGGTGCTGAAGCCTGGAGAGGAACGTCCTGGGAGAAAGTAATTTTGAAACCAGAACTCGGAGCAGACACTGGCCACGTGCCTTCCCAGCTAACAGAGGTTTTCCGGACGCCATTGGCCATTGTTGTAGTTTGCTAATGCTGCGGAATAAATGCAAAACACCAGAGATGGATTGGCTTTTATAAAAAGGGGGGTTATTTGGCCAGACAGTTACAGTCTTAAGGCCATAAAGTGTCCAAGGTAACACATCAGTAATCAGGTACCTTCACTGGAGGATGGCCAATGGCGTCCGGAAAACCTCTGTTAGCTGGGAAGGCATGTGGCTGGCATCTGCTCCAAAGTTCTGGTTTCAAAATGGCTTTCTCCCAGAACATTCCTCTTTAGCAAGCTTGCTCCTCTTCAAAAGGTCACTCACAGCTGCACTGAGTTCCTTCTGTTATGTCAGCTCATTTATATGGCTCCACTGATCAAGGCCCACCCTGAATGGGTGGGGCCATGCCTCCATGGGAATATCTCATCAGAGTTATCACCCACAGCTGGGTGGGGTGCATTCCAAGCAAATCTAATCAGCACCAAAACGTCTGCCCCACAAGACTACATCAAAGATAATGGCGTTTGGGGAACACAGTACATTCAAACTGGCACAGCCATCCTCCAGTGAAGGTACCCAATTGTTGATGCATTATCTTAGATACTTTATGGCCTTAAGACTGTAACTGTGTAACCAAATAAACCCCCTTTTATAAAAGCCAATCCATTTCAGGTGTTTTGCATTCCAGCAGCATTAGCAAACTAGAACAAGGCCCAATGAAGAGAAGCCAGGTGTGCAAGGATTGGTAACCTTATAATATCACAAGGGGTTGAAGAGATGGGTAATGCTTAGTTAAAGAGGAGAATGCTCTTGGGAGACAGACACCTTCCCTGGAGCTCCATGACTTCGACATGGAGTCTCTTGGCCTTACTAGACTGTGAGCGCCTTCAGAACGGGTTCCATGTCTCATTCCTCTCTGAATCCAACTGACACCAGTAATTGTTAAATAAATGTTTACTTAATCAATGATTGTGATAAAGGGATGAAACTGATTCCATGCAAATCCAGAGGGCAGAACTGAAACAGTGGATGAAAATTGTAGGTTAGAGGCATAACTTTCAATAAAGTGGATTGCTAAAAGTTGTATAGAATTGCCTGGGAAGTTACTGAATTCTCTGTCATTGAAAGTATTCAAGAATTCTCAGGATCACTGGGGTTGGTAGGGACTCTGATGGTCAAAGATGGAAGATTCTAGGTCTGTTTTATGGATTTTCTATGTTTGGGAATGTGTAAGCTGTTTGGGAATGTGTCACTAAGTTGGCAACCTCTGTTGATTAGTTGACAACCATGCAGTTGAGTAGAGTACACCCTTGACTTTCACAACCAATATGGTCAGAAGGAAATCTGCACATCCTAGCTTCACAAAATCACCACAAATAATTTCCTCCTAAAATTCCTGAGTAATGATGAATAGAGATTAGTGAAGCCAATGCTAGGCTCACCTTTACATAAAAGACTGGTCACCCTACACAACATGCCCTATTAAAATCCATGCCTCCATGCAATTAACATGACCACCAGTGCTGGAATTTTGGGCCTGTGGTAGTTTGAAGCTGTTATGTACCCCAGAAAAAGTCATGTTCTTTTAATCCATTCCTGTGGGTGTAGACCTATTATGGGTGGCACCTTTTGATTAGGTTATTTCAATTGAGATGTTACCTGCTACATTCAGGGTGGGTCTTGATCCTCTTGCTAGAGTCCTCTATGAAAGGATAAAACACAGATAGAAGCTGTGATGGTTGGGTTCATGTGTCAACTTGGCTAGGTGGCCTAGCTGTCTGGTCAAGCGGGCACTGGCCTGACGATTGCTGTGAGGATATTTGAGGCTGGTTAATAAACCAACGGGCTGGTTTGTCGGATCATCAGTCAATTGACTGCAGCTGACTGATGACTCATCAAGGGGCGTGCTTCCACAGTGAGAGAATGCAATTGGCTGGATTTGGTCCGGGTGATCAGTTGGAAGCTTATAAGCCGGACGGTTAGAGAAACCTTCACTTCTTCTTCAGCTGCTCAGTGAAGCTTTTCCTGGGGAGCTCGTCGAAGTTGCCAGTTCGTTTCCTGAGGAGTTCGTCAAAGTTGCCAGTTTGTTTCCTGAGGAGTTCGTCAAAGTTGTCAGTTCGTTTTCCGAGGAGTTCGTCGGATGTCTTCCTTGGAGTTGACAGCTTGTTGACAGCTCTGCAGAATTTGGACTCGTGCACTCCCGCAGTTGCGTGAGTCACTTTTACAATTTGATAATAAGAGACATCTCTCATTGATACTGTTTCCAAGGAGAACCCTAACTAATACAGAAGCTAAGAGATGAAATTTATAAGAGCACCAGAGAAGCTGAGAGAGGAGACCACTGAAAGCAATGAAACCCGGGAGAAAAGGCTCAGAAGATGCTGCCATGTGTCTTGCCATGTGACAGAGGAGAGCCAGATGCCAGCAGCCTGTCTTCAGAGTCCATGCCTTGAATTGGACATTTTCATGGCCCAAGAATGATAAATTTTAAGTTAATAAATCCCCATTGTAAAAGCCAACCCATTTCTGGTATATCGTATTCCAGCAGCTTTAGCAAACCAAAACAGAGCCTCTTGCAAATAGTGAAAATCATAGACATTAAACCACAAATGCAGGATTTCCCATGTGCAGTCACTTTAAAGCTAGACATAAAGTCACATTCTTTGTATTTAATAGTAATTCTAAGAAAAAAAGAAAGGTAATAGTTCTCTAATTTGCAACACAAGGATGTTTCATTCTGCTTCACTCTGTTACTATTACAGATAAAAAATAATGAACATCTAATACAAGGAGTCTCAAAACTGCAGAGTTGAGGCAAGAAATTTAGCAAGTGTTTTGGCTCTAGATTCTTGAATCCCACACTACCACTTACATGATGTGGTTATTGTAGTCAGTTTATCAAATCTCTATATTTATGCATCTCTAAGATGGAGAAAATAATTGTTAAGGAAAATTATCCAAAACATGGAAAAAAGGCAAAGAATGGCTGTGTCCTTTGAATGTCAAAGTTGGGCATTGTTGCATAGACCCACCCAAAGATTTTTTAATTCTCTAAGGGAATCTATTTTTGTTTAGCCTACCATTGCTATTGATTCTGCCCCAGACTCTGTAAAATTACTTATTCATTTGTATATATTGTCCTTTAGAGACACAAATGATTTCTGCCCAATAGAGAATATAATAAAAAGATTATGGCTTTATTGTCCAGAAAGACATCAACAAGTTTTGTTGTAACTTAGCAAAGTTGCTACAGCATTCCTTTCCTGACTGGATATTTATATTCAGCCACTTAAACGCCCTTTGAACCAACTTAACATCTTGTTGGTTTCCTCGACAATTCAGTTAAATAATTCTTTGACAAGTCCTCACTAAATATGTGTGTGGTATTGAATATTGTTCTGCCAAATTCATATCCACCCAGAAAATAAGAATGTGGCTTTATTTGGCAACAGGGTCTTTGTAGATGTAATTAAGGGTGTCAAGATGAAATCATCCTCTTCTTAGGGTGGGTCTTAAATCCAAACACTAGTTAACGTTATAAAAAGAAGGGGAGTGGAACCAGAGACAACAGAGAGGGAAGAAGGCCATGTGAAGAAGGTAGCAGAGATTGGAGCAAGCTGCTGCAAGCTGAGGAAAGCCAGAAGCCACCAGAAGCTAGAAGAGCTTCTTCCCCAGCTTAGAGGATTTTGGATACCTGGTGTTCTGGTTTGTTAATGCTGCTGTTTTGCAAAACACCAGAAATGGATTGGCTGTTATAAAGGGGGTTTATTTGGTTACAAAATTACAGTCTTAAGGCCATAAAGTGTCCAAGGTAAGGCATCAACAATAGGGTACCTTCATCAAAGGAAGGCCAATGGTGTCCAGGAAAACCTCTGTAAGCTGGGAAGGCATGTGGCTGGCATCTGCTGATCCCAGGTTGAGTTCCGGCTCCTCTCTCAGTTCCTGTGCATTCTTCAAAATATTGCTCTTGGGGCATTTGTTCTCTCTTAGCTTCTCTCTTAGCAGATCAAAAGTCTGCTTTCAATGGCCATCTTCAAAATGTCTGTCTTAGCTGCAGCTCTGAGGTTCCTCTGTTTGTTAGTTCCTTTATAAGACTCCAGTGAACTAATCAAGGCTCTCGCTGAATGGGCAGGACCACACCTCCATGGAAACATTCAATCAGAGGTCACACCCTAATCAAAGGTGTCACTCACGGTTGTGTGGGTTACATCTCCATGGAAACACTCAGTCAGAAAAGTGTCACTCACAGCTGTGTGGGTTACATCTCCATGGAATCACTCAATCAGAAAGTTCCAACCTAATCAATACTAATACCTCTGCCCCTACAAGATTGCATTAAAGAATATGGCTTTTTCTGGGGAACATAATATATACAAACTGGCACACCTGGCCTCCAGAACCATGAGAGGATAAATTTCTAAGCCACTAAGTTTGTGGTAATTTGTTACTACAGTCCTAGGAAACTAATATAATGTGTATCAGAGTCATCTTTAGACTTTTTGAAAATTATACCTTGACATAATAATACTAAGACTGTTGTGCTGACTAAATCATATAATGCATATAAAGGGCTTAGCGAGTGCAACATAATAAAAACTCAATAAATTTTAGCTAGTAGGGGTGTCTGGTAGAGTTTACATGTTGAAATGGATGAAGCAGGAAAATGCCAGCAGTTTCTAATTTGGGGTGAATGCTGAAGATTTCCCTTGAGACAGACCCTTATTTTGCTCTAAGAACACCGGGAGCCCCAAGGTATGGCTGGGTTTCTTTGCATCCATCCTCCCCTGCAAATATACATGCCATTTAAATAAAATAATGTACAGTTTCAAGACCAATCATTTTCAGCCTTCACTATGGCTTTGCCTGTGTCCTGGGGATGGATATTTCTCCAGAAGGAAATTATTTCTCTTGCCATAGCCATCCCAGGGCAGGAAAGGAAGAACTTTTACTGCAGAGGGAAGGACTCTCTGAGAGCTGGAAGTGATTGGATGTGGACACAGGGTGGGGGCAGGAGTGGATATGTCAGGGGAGACAAGGTTAAAGGATCCTATGTTTTAAGGTAAGAGTATCCCTTGGCAACATGGAGACTGGCCGTGATCTGAGAAGAGACATAGCCAATGGGAGAGCCCCAGAGAGTATATGAGCAATGAACTCTAGGAACAGTAATATTTCACATATCACTCTGTTTTCCATTTATGCATCATAACGCCCCTCTACTAATCCCAGCTTTTCCACAAAGACTTGTTAGACTCCACAGTATAGTCCCAGCTCTGTTTTGGGGTCTTGTGGGTGGGTTCTGAGTTCACACTTTAGATGGAGAATAGAAAAGGATCACAGTCTTCCTTGCATTGCCCATAAATTATACTCATCAAGAAAGAAGGTTGAAGGTGGAAAGCCTGGTGTTTTGTGGATAGGCACTAGCAGTTACTTAATTCCTGTGTTATACTTGGCATAAGCAGTCTTCCTCTGAATAGGTGGCGTACTGTGCCTTTTCACTATATTCAACAGAAATGAACTCTAAAGATTGAGACAAATGAATAATTATATGCACTTCTTACTCTGGGAAGTTGCTGATATTGCTGATATTTGGACCACGTGTTATGTAAATAATGGGCTGAAGCTAATACAAAGGGGACTCTGCTAACTTTCAGGCCATCACCAGGGGACTCTTGGCCATCAACCCTTCCCCAGTCCTTCCCACCCCCATATTTGCTAAATGCTCACAACCAGGATGCGTCTTGGAGAAAACTGGGCATGAGATAGTATCCAATTTCTAGCATTTGCCCTCTCCTGAAGTAAGCTCTCTGGGTTTACTAAGCTAAGGAAAGAAGCACGTCCAATTACCAGTGTCTTTCTAAGACTGAAAGAAGGAAGATTTGTTGTTGCACTATTTCAGTTTTTATGTTGATACCCCCATTATTAGTTAATGTGTTTTGTTCTTTGGTTCTTTTCTATTTCATAATATTTTGCAATAAGCATACTCAATTGGATGATAAATGAGCAAAAATCAAATGTGAGCTCCCTTTTTGGTATCACATTTTTAAATTTGATGAAGTAATTTATAATTGGTGGGTAAAGTGAAACATCCTTGGGGTGTTGTTTACACCTGATTTTGTACCGATAAAATGAAACACTTTGTCATGAAGTCTACTCATTGACATGGAAAGGATGTTGGGAGAGGCGAGGTGAGGAGAGAACTTCATAGGGGTTGTTCGGGACCCTGAATGACAATCTTCTGCTCTGCTTTACTAGGGACATTCCAAGGCAGTAAGCAGGCAAAATCTGTTAAGGCTTCATAGAACAGGATGGAAAAAGAACATCTCAGGCTTTTTATTATTTTATATTATTATATTATTTTATTTTGTATTATTTTATTTTTGTTACACAAAAAGTACTTCTTGTGAAGAGAACCACTGTAGTCTTGCAGTATCATTTTACCTGGTGGCAACATTCCAAGTCCATCTTTACTTTGAAGAATAAATAGTTAATATAATGAATGGCCAAGAATCTATTTCCAAAGGGCAACATTGCTCAAAGCCTTGTGGGCTGGTTAATTTCATGAGTCAATTTGGCTAGGTTATGTTGTCGAGTTGTTTAGTCAAGCAAGCTCTGGCCTGATTGTTACTCTGAGGATATTGCATAGATGAATTTGCATCTATGGTCAGTTGACTGTATCTATTGGCTGCTTGCTTCTACAATCAATAAATGAGCTTGCCCTCAGAAATGAGGGGGATTTCCTCATCCAATCAGTTGAAGGTCTTACAGCCAGAACTGAGAATTTTAGAAGTCAGAAAGAACAATTTATATCTCTATTTCAGCTAGCCAGCTTCTCCTGGGGAATTCAACACCATTGGCATTTCCAAATTGCAGCCTGTCCTACGGAATTTGAATTTGCCAATCCCCATGGCCATGTGAGCCAATTCCTATAAATCTCTTAATATTTACACAGACACACACACACATACATGTCCTGTCAGTTCTACTTCCCTGGAGAACCCTGACTACTGTATCCCCTCAGACTGAAAAAGGAGGTGGATGGGCAAATTATGTACCCCAGGGGAAAAAAAAAAAAAACACGTTCTTAGTCTTAATCTCTTTCCTGTGGATGTGAACCCATGGTAAATAGGACCTTTTGAAGATGTTTTTGGTTACATTGTGGCCAGCTGAATCAGTGGGTCTTACAGAGCTAAAGTCATGGTGAGGAGTAGAAGCTGGAAGTCACTGGAACCCAGAGGAAAAAGGAGAAGGCACAGCCATTGCCATGTTGTGGAAAAGCCAATGACCACTCAAGGATCCCTAGCAGCTGGTACCAGAATGCCATAGTCTTCAAGGGAAAGCATCACCTTGCTGATGCCTCAATTATGGAATTCTCCGAGCCTCAAAACCACAAGCCAACAAATTCATATTGTTTAAGCCAACCCATTCCGTGGTATTTGTGATCACAGTCGGGAGACTAAGACAGGAGGTATTAGAAATATCAGTGGGGAAGGAGAGTTATTCAGTAAATTCTCCTGACATTATTGGTGAATTATTTGGAAAAAAAAATCCATTTAAATATCATTTTGAGATTTATAAATATTGAACTTACTCTGCTGCATCTCATATGCTGCATTTTATCTCACTTCATGTACTATGTTATATTTCATTTTCTCTCTGCCTCTTCTAGATACTTGCATCCTCTAGATCACTGCTGTCCAATAGAACTTTCTGTGATGATGGAAATGTTCTGTATTTGCATAGTCGAAATGGAACTGCTAGCCACATGTGCCATTGAGCACTTGAAATATGGCTAGTGCAACTAAAGAACTGAATTTTAATTAATTTTAATTAATTTAAAGTTAAACAGCCACGTGTGATTAGTGGCCACTGTAATAGATAGAACAGCTCTTGATGCAACTGGAAAAATTATTTATTATGCTATGTCTTCTAAACAAACCATTTCCTAATGGTATCTAAATATTTTTGTTTTGTCACGTAAACTTTCTTTGGATTTCCATCAGGGTTTGCCCTGGTGAGACTGAGTGCATGATTAATCTTAAATGAAACACTGCCATTGGATTTTTAATTTGGAAAATGTAGATAGACTCCCCTATCTATCTTGAGAGATGTGGAGAAAGAGCAAATCTGTAATTTAGCTGAAAGAACTTCAGAAATGCTTAAGTGAATCAGACATTCAGACTGTCCACAGGTACATTATTAAAGGGACATTTGTTATTACTTGAGTTCAAAGAACAGTGGCTCCCTTCTTTGCTAGATTCTTTATATTGTACTATCATTCTTGGTGCCACTATTGCTGTTACTTTGGTAGTGTCTTTCCCCAAAGGCTCTTATGCCTGTGTACCCCTTCTGGGAGCCTCCCTGGAAGCCAAGTACCCCTAGCCTCACCAAGGCCATAGTGGTGATCAGGTCAACAGCACATTCTACCTTTGACTGACAACCATAGATTCCCACTGAGACTCATTTTGTGGTTGGACTCTGAAGGCCCAGCCCTCTAGACAGTACTGGAAAGATCTGCAGCCACACTTTTGAGAAAGCTCTAGTTAAGGAAAGATGTTCCATGTAGGGTGAAAATCTACCAAGAAATCTACCTAATACATTTGTTTTTCTAGTCAGAAAACAGAACAGATGAGGATGATATGGTACTATGGTTATGTACAAGATTATATTGGAGGCCATGGGGTACAGGATGCCTAACAATAGATACATAGAACTTGGGGGTCTGACAGCCTCCTTTCATTTTTACTCTCTGTCCCTGCAAGTCTAAGGTGGCAGTGTTTCTGCTACAACAATTTTCTCCAATACTCTATGAGCCTCCTGTTCCCAGTGGGTTCACTCACTAGGCAGAAGTCCCTTGGAGAGACCTTTGTGAGGTAATCCCTTCTCCACCTTGCCTGCTGTGGGATGAGGGACAAACAGTGACTTTAAGCATCCTAGAGCCTTCTAGTTTGATTGACAGGATCTGCGAGACACACCTTTCTTCTCCTGAAGGGGTCCTGTATGTGAGTGACTGTTCTGACCTTCTAATTCTTTTCAGGATTTAGCAAAAGATCATACAGTCATACCCTCCTCTAGAGCCTGTTTTCATAAATCTCTTAATAAATCTCTTAATATTAGCATCTTTGCCATTTGGACAGGCAGAGAATTTTCAAAATCACCATGTCCTGGTTCCATTTGGTTGAACAGTTCTTCCCTGGATTTATCTCTCTTCCCCTGCATTTTACTATAAACAGCAATACGAAACCAGGCAGCACCTTCAACATTCCTTGGAAATCCCCTTAGCTATACAATCAAATTAGTCACACACAGAGTTCTGCTTTCCATATAACTTCAGGAGACCATTTCACTAAGCTTTCTGACACTACCTAATAAGGATCCTCCTTCTTCTCATTTTTAATAACATGGTCCTCACTCCCTTTGGAGCCTTCTCTGACAGCGTTCTTGAATGAAGTACATATATCTACTACGTTCAAGGTTATTTAGGCTCTCTCCATTATGCTATTCAAAATTCTTCCAGCCTCCTGCCACTGTCTGACCCAAAGCCACTCCCAAAATTTAATGTATTTGTTACTGTAGCAATCCACTTCTAGATACTAAAATTTGCATTTGCCCTCTACTGTTACAAATTACCACCAACTTAGCATAGTTACTATTTTATTATATCACAGTTTCTGTGGATCTGGATTCAGACACAGCTTAGCTGAGTTCTCTGCTTCAGGGTCTTGCCAGATTGCACTCAAGCTGTCAGCCAGGCTGCATTCTCTTCTGGAGGCTCAAATGGAGAAGAATCTGCTTCCAGGCTCACTCAGGTGGCTGGCAGAATTCACGTCCTTATGGTTCTAGGACTGAAAGCTTCAGTTTTTTGCTGGCTGCTGAGCAGAGGCTGGTCTCAGTGCTGGAGGCTACCTGCAGCAACCTATATACTTCAAGGCCAGCAGGAGAGGGAAAATAAATCTCCCAACAAGACAGCATTATGACATAATATAACAATCACTTTTGCCCTATTCTAATTGTTAGAAGCAATTCACAAGTACCGCCCACACTCAAGGAGAGCAGAGAACAAAAAGGGATGAAGACCACTGAATTCTGATGAAAAGTCTTTAAATATTGGGAAGCTGTCAAACTCACAATGGCAGACAGAAGCTGGTTATTCTTTGAAAATGTGAATTTTATTATTCCCAGCAAATACTGCCAGTCATTTTCCTTGAAGTGATGGGCTTACTCCATTCATTCATGACTTGCCAAAAGCCCAGCTCTGAATAACTATAGCGTACCTGCCATTCTTTCCAGTAAAAATGGCATTTCATGGAAAAAGCAACTAGTTCAGCTCACATCTCAAAACAATTGCACAAGTGCTTTTCCTCAAGTAAATCATAGTACTTCAGTTATGCTGTAGAAGGGCAGTGTGGACTTCCTTTTTGGTCTCACAAATTATTAGAGATGTGCATTCTGGGCCCAAGAGAGAACAAAACTAATAATTTGTACTGCTTTGTCAAAATCATTCTTAAGTAAAACTGGCTCTAAGAAATTATTGTTTTACTGGGAATGTGTGGCAGGGAAGAATATGTTGATTATTAGTACAGTTTGGTGCCACTGCCTTAATTCATGCTAAGGTGCCATCAGTTTTATCTTCCACTGTTTTTGCATCACCATTGCAAAGGTCAACACGGGAAAAAAACAAATAATGACTGAGTTTTGACCTTGAATAACCCTGAATGGGTCTTGAGGACTTCAGAGGTCTGTGTACCATACTTTGAGAACTACTGATACGGAAGAACAAATAGATGATAAAGGATAGATGGAAGAATCAACAGGAAAAAGAATAATTATTCAACTACAGGAAAAAGAATAATTATCCAACTAATGGATCTACAAAATTGAAAAAATATTATACTAGAAAAAATCAATTTAGTGTCACAGGTCATATTAAACACAAAAAATATCTAGATATGTTAAAGAAGAAGGTGGGAATCTAGATATAAAGAGCTGGAGGTAATGCAGGATATCTCATCTCTGGTTGGGAAGAGACTTTCTGAACCCCAAAGCATATGAAATGTCATAAAATACAGATTTGACGATGAATAAAAAAAAAATCCACTTCCAGCGTGGCTACCCCTTCAATCTTGATCTAACTTTCCTCTGAGATGTTCCAAATGCCAAATCCCATTTCTTACATCTAACCTGAATAATACCATGACTTAAAATGATTTCAAGAATGCTATTCAAAGGCTGCTGCTGCTATTTTTACTTCTAAAATATTGCTTGGCATTTTCCAGGGATGTAATTTCCTCTATTGCCTTAAGCCATTGCTTCTCAAACTTTAACATATGTTTGAATCACCTACGGACCTTGTTAAAATGCAGCTTCTCAATGCAGTAGGTCTGGGTCGGGGCCTGAGAGTGAGTCTATATTTCTTACAAGCTCTCAGGCAATGCCCATTCTCCTAACCCATGGCAAACACTTAACATTCCCTGGTAACCAAGGTGTGGAAGGGAACGAATTTCTGAGTCTTTTGTTAAGGTTACTGGCCTCCTAGTTCTCTTAGGCTCATATAGTTCTCTGCTGTTCTTAGATAAATTTCTTCAATACCACAATCTTGTCCTCTACCACAGGCCAACACTAGGGGGCTAGTTGAGTAAAACAGGTTACACCCATTCAGTGGAATGCTGTGCAATCTTTTAAGAGTTTTTAGTAATATGAAATTCTACTTTAGTATATTATTAAGTCTTAAACAATAATTGGATCTGAAGTATAATTCTAGCTATATGAAAGTATACTGTGTGTATGAGCACAGAGAGAAAGACCTGGAAAGAAATATTCCAAAGTATTCTCAGCTGTGAAATTGTGTATGCTTTCTTCTTCTTTATACATTCTGTTCTTTCTGCATTTCCTTCTATGAGCATATATCATATTAATTAAATTCACTATATGGATTAAAACATTTTAAAATTAGGATTTCTTTAGTAGTTGGAAGTGAGAGAATCTGTGATAGGAATTCCAGTTAGGAATCATAAAGAGAACTTTAACTCTAGTGATGGTCTGAAGATGAGATTATCGTGAAGGTAAATTTCCTGAGTTTTAGTTGTTTCCCTAAACAGGCACTAAAGCACCTTATTTCTCCAAATACTAATCAGGAAACTTTAAGGAATACTTGAAGGAAAATATATTCATTCTATATAAAGAAGAAAAGGAGAGAGGAAGAATAAAATGTCTTAACATACATTGGGCAGATGCCTGATACTCCCAAATATATATTTCTCATTTACTTCTTACAGTAATCTTTTAAAGTAGGTGACATTATCCCCGAACAATAAAACAAAGAAGAGACAAAAGTTCCCAAATATTTTAAATTCTAGTACCTTTTAGAGCCAGTTTAATCTGCTTTATTCTTTGACCCTGGGCCTGTATTTTTATGGTTACCTCAGAAATTGTGGGTATTTTTCCCCCTCAGGCAAAACTTAGCTTTGTCTGTTTTATATATTTTCTTGCTTAAAGACTGATAACTAATCTTAGAGGACATACATATATTTCTCTGGATTGATTTGTCTTAAGCTAGATAATATCATTTATTAAGTTACCAAGGATCTTGCTTCCTTGCTTTTTAGAATTGCTATTTTCTCTCTATACCATTGTGAAGCATCTACTGTGTTTTACATAAATTAGCACACTCAATCCAATAAAAGAAATGCGATATTGAAGTCCCCATTTCTTAGAATAGAGATCTATAACTTGAGTCAGAAACTAGGGCAGAATTTTAGGGAATTGCTAGGTAATAAAAGTTTACTTTAACTTTTAATTCCTCTTTCTAATCTGTCTATTGCCTAGGCTGCAAAATAGACCTGTCTCACTTGTCACTTAAAGATATTCCTCAACAAACCAAATTTTACCACGTTGGAAGCTATCACAGCCTTTTAAGGGTACTTGGGTTGGGCTCATCACCAATTGCCCTTTGTTTGCCAGTGATACCAAACTGATCTCTCCATCCAGTTGCTAATGAATTTTATCCTGAATGTAATTACTGACTCTAATATGTCAAAAGGTACACAAGAGAGTGTGTACTGGGATTGAAAGAGAAAGTCAAAAAGAGCCTTTGAAATTACTCTAGGATTAAGATTCCCCAAAGTACTGAAATGCCTTTGGAAAAATAAATTTTTTCATTTCTATGTGTACAATCGTAGAGTGGATATCGTGCGTGTTTTCCACTCTAATTTGTACCAGTTGAAAGGAATAAATAATGAAGTACTGACATATTTATTTTGTGTCTACAAAGCTTACCCATTAAGATGGATTTATCTGCATCATTTCCCTTAAATTGCACTCATGCCCTAGTTTTACAGCAATTTTCTGTATTTTGTGAAATTATGTTGCTAGATGCTTATCATACATTTGGGTTTGCATTGTTCCCCTAGGTCAGAAGCATATATATAGCCATGTCATTTCTTCCAGATGTGAGACCTCAGCATTATCTGCCTCCCAAACTCCAATAAAACAGAATTTATCCACTTCTGTAGTCACAGATATAATGTTATGCACATATGTTGCTTGCTCAAAGATTCCTTTGTAAAATGAGTTTCTGAACATTCTGTTTCTTAAAATGCAGATGAAATCCGTGTTTGCCTCACAGCTACCCTTTAAAGCAATTCTGATAGCTTTGCTCAATTTGGAGTTGGAAGAATGACTATTTGTTATGGATTCTGATTCTAAGAGGTTGATTTCTAAATACAATTCTTTATATGTGCAAAACATGGAAACTTTTGATCTGTTTTTTAAAGATTAATTTTCTGTTCGGTCATCATCTTTTCAGCCCTATTTTCCATATGCAGTGCACAACGTTTTGTAAGAGGAATTTATAATAGTGGCTTTTACTTCTTACCCCTCTTTTCTCCATTACTTGCCAACAAACCAATTGGCTCTAAAAAATACTGCTTAATTGTTCAAGAAAGCTATGTTCAATACTTGAAAAATGCCATTACATCAAGTTTTTTAAATTAAAAAATGGATACATTATTATTTCAAAAAATCAAAACTACATTGTGTGTTTAAAATCAAATATAGAACTTTCCCTTTCTCCCCCAAGTACTACTCCCAAGGAGGTAAGCACTCTTAACTGTTGGTGTAATACTTCTGGAGCCTCTTTGTGTCCATTTTCTTACATATAAACACATTTCACTAAACAATCGACCATAGAGATCTTTCCCTATCAATGCATTTGCATCTATTTCATTATTAAAAACCACTGCATAAAACCCCATAGAATGGAATTAACATTTCTATGTTGATGGATACTTGGGTTACCTAATTTTTCATATATTATTATGTCTCAGTGAAGTTATTTATGTGGTATAGCTTCCTGGAAGTGGAATCATTTTTTGGTAGATATTCCTAAATTGCTTTCCACAAGACTGGACTTATCCATACTTTACTCCAAGGTGTATGAAGTGCCTGATTCTCCAAGCCTTTACCAATATTGGAAATTGTCAATATTTTCAAAGTTTTGCTAATATTTTAATAATTTTTAGTTTTGAATTTTACATTTTTATGCTTTTTGGCTTAATGTGTAAAGGTTTGTGACTGCTGTTACTACCATGTTTTGTCAACATGGAATATTTATCTTCATCCGATTTATTGCTTTTTACCTTGATTTCTCTTTTGTCTGGTATTACAAAGAGCTGTTCCTGTTCTTTGTTAGCACTTTCCTGTTTACATTTCTCTGTGTTCCTTTATTTTAAACATTTCTAATTCATTTCATAAAGGTTATATAATTAGACTTTGACTTTTTATCTAATCTATGAGGTTTTGTTTATTAATCGAGGAGTTCTTCACATTTAATTGTGAACCCTGAAAGATTTGGTCTTTTCATGGCATCTTAAGTTTTCTATTTATTAAGCTTTTATTCTTTCTTCATCTTTTTTTTAACCTTTCCTCTCTTTTGCTAGATTGTCAGGTTTTCTTTGTTTTTCTTTTTTTCTCTTATGATTTGGATTTCTGATCTACTTCCTATTTCAATTTTACTCAAGGTTGTCCTTACATTTTAGACAGACATATTCAAACATACATAGGTGTGTATGTGTACATATGTGTGCATATGCATGTTTGTTTTGTCCTTAATGTGCATGGGACATACATATATTTAATATATAACTATCCATATATGCACATGCATTAATATATTTAGTTAGATGTTTTAACAATACTGATTCAATACAAATTTATTATTTATTCTAAAGGAATGATTTCATGGGAACCAATTAATGATCATTCATTAACATTTATACAGTTGTCCACCCAAGTATTAAACAGAACATAAGGATATGATACAGACAGTAAAAAATGAAATGTTAACTACGCACTTACTTTGTGAGTCTCAAACTTCAAATATCAACGATTTTACGGACATTTTAAAACGAAAAATTATTTCAATAATAGCAGTACTTCAACCATTTCTATTTACAAATAGCCCTACACATTTTGCTCCCTCAGTATGTGGTAAGGAATTATTTATATTTAAATTATGTATAGATAAAATATGGCTTGTTTAACTTTCTCTGACAAAAGTATCTATAGTATCATTCACACCACATGGTTCTAGATGGCAGAACGAGATGGGGCTGTGGCAAAATGCCTGACAATGAAGACTGACAATTTCTAAAGAAATGTTCAAATTTGTGGAAGGGTAGCTTTCTTGATAAGGCTTCTGGCTATAATTTACAGTACGTGCTTTACAATCCCCCAAGCTACTTCACTGAATAGATTCTACTCTGTTCCGAGTTGGTGTGTTAGTTATTTTCTTGGAACTTCCATAATTCTGCCTTGACAGCAGAATGACTGTTCCATGTCTGCTGAGTTTAATTTGATCCCAAGCAGTTCAGCAGTTCTCTGAAAACACAGGAAACAGTCACCTCTCATTAATGAGACAAAATGGCTACTGAGATCATTTTCCTGAAAAAAACCATAACTGTCTTAATTTAGTTAATTATTAGCATATGTCCCAAATTTGTCTAGTCCAGGAATACAACTAGTGACTAAGTTTCTGACTCCAGATTTACTTCCTTTTTTTTCACCACAATATTCCTATCTTCTATATACTCAGAGCCTTAGTAGTTTATAATAAGTTATTAAATGGCTCCCTATAGATACATTAATCTAAAAGCCTGACTTTTTTTCAATCCTCTTATTTGAAGGGTAGCATTCAAGTTTCCTGACAATGCTATCCTTTTAAAAAAGAAATGTCTTCCTGTTTGCTTTTTTTCCCACTTTCCTAAAAGCTTAGTTAATGAAGCCCATAGCTTAAGCAGAGACACTCGGAGATAGACTCCCACCCACCCATGCCTGCACCACAAGCCACTTGCTTTATGCCAAAAATGGCGCCCTATTTTCAGCTTCAGCACCTCTGGGCCCTGGTCCTAAACCTATATATTTTCTATCAACACCAAGATTAAACCAGAATATACACCCAACTCCCTCAAGCAAAACAAAACAAACAATAAAAAAATCAGCACGTGTTTTATCACTTTGTTCCTTCACCCGTTGGTTGAAATCATCTGAAATTTTAGTTTTGAATTACTCTTAATGTTATGCTTTTATTTTAGGAATTCTTCTTAACATTTCATAAACTTCACAACTGCATTCTCAAAATTGATTCAGACTTAGTTATAAAGTTTAGTGGTTCCTTTGCTCACAAATGTTCATTATATCCTGTATCTTTTGTTGACTTCTCTATCCTAATTCATTTTTCATTTTGCCTAAGTACATCCTTGAGGTTTTTCTTTTTTCTTTTCCAATAAGGAATGTGTGAGTGATGATCTGTCTTAAAAGAGTCTAAATAAGACTTTATTTTAGCCTCATAGTTGGCAGTCTGGATCTATAATTCTAATTCCAAAATTATTTACCCCCCCAATTTTGTGAGCACTTTGCTGTGATTTTGTAGCTTTTAGTGTTATTTAACCCTCTGATTCTTATTCTTTTATAAATTTACCTGCTTGGTTATCTATCTCTCTCTGTCCCCCTCTTCCAAAGCTCAGACATTTCACCAGGATGAGTCTGTTTTTATTCCCCATCCCCAATTCTTACTTAGTACTCAATGGACTTTCAAAATATGAATTCTTATGTATTCAGCTCAGGAAAATTATCTGTTCCTATCAATGTAGCTATTCTCTCCTCTCTCTCCTTGTTATTCTCTCATATATAAATCCCATTATTTGACAACTGATTTCCTGGAACCTATCTTTCATATCTCTTAACTCCTAATTTCCATCACTTCATCTTTTTGCTTACTTAAGTTTCCAAAATAATTCTGAATACTGCTTCCAAATCATTAATTTGGTCTCAGCCTTGTTCATTCTACATTCAGCCCTTCTGCTAAGATTGTATTTTGACAGTCAGAGCTCCTTCTTGTTTACTGATTCTTTATCTCACAGCTGTGGCCGGCAGACTCTAAGGGGGTCCCCATGATCCCCACCTCCTGGTATTTATGCCAATGTGTAATCCCCTCCCCTTGAGTGTGAGCAGGATATATGACTTGTTTTTAACCAATAGAATACAGCAAAGGTGACAGAATGTTACCTGCATGATTATGTTACAAAGATTATTACATCTCTCTTACTGCTGGACTCTCCTTTTCCGGCTTTGAGGAAGTGAGCAGCTATGTTGGAAAGGTCTACGTGGCCAGAAATTGAGGACAGTGTCTGACCAAGACAGCAAGAAACAGAGGTGCTCAGTTCAGCTCCCAACAAGGGACCAAATGCTGCAGACGACCACATGAGTTGGCAGCATATCCCTCCCCAGTCAAGCCCCAGCTGAGACTGCAGCTCCAGCCAACACCTTCACTGAAGCTTTAGGAGCCCTTGAAGCACAGGATCCAGCCAAGCTTGAGCCACAGAAACTGTGAGCTCATATATGTATGTTGTTTATAAAGCCATTAAGTTTGTGGTAATTTTTTATACAATAATAGATAACAGTAGAAAGCTGCCACTTTTGTCTTACGTTCACCTTATCTTCTGGGATCAGGATTTTTTTAAAGTTCTGTTCTGTCTCCTGAAGTAACAATTTCCTTTGATGTGAATGTCTCAGCTTCTTCTCTGGATGTCTTTCAAGCTCTTGGGTTTTCTCAGATGTTTGGTGAAATCTATGGTTTGGAACTGAACATATAAGTCTCCGGCCTTAAGAACTTTCTAGTAAGTGTGATATGGGGGAGGGGAGAAATGGGTAAGAGACAGAAGCAGCGAGCATAAAAGAAACCATTTTCAGTTAGTGATATGTATAATGACCAAAAAAAAAAAAAAAAAAATAGGGTAATGTAATAGGGACTGGTGTGCCATGTGTTGGGAGTTGGTAACTACTTTACGTATAGTGGTTGGGAAAGGCTTTTCTGAAGATTTATTTGACTAAGACTTGAATGATGAGGCAATAACCATGAGAAGATAAAGGGGAAGAGCTTTTTAAGCTCAAGGAATAGATAGTACAAAGGCCATGTGGGGGGTTGAAGCTGTATGCACCCCAGAAAAACAGGTTCTTAAATCTAATCCATCCCTGCAGTCGTTGTGAACCCATCGTAAATAGGACCTTTTGATGAGGCTACTTCAGTTGAAGTGTGGCCCACCTCAATCAGGATGGGTTCTGATCCTATTACTGGAGTCCTTTATAAAAAAACAAAATTCAGATGGAGAGAAAGCCACAGGAAGCAAAAAGCTGAAACAGAACCTGGAAGAGAAGGGAGAGGCCAGATTGGGAGACACTGCCATGGGCCTTGCCATGAGACAGAGGAGCCAAGCATCACTGGCTGGCAGACAGCCCCAGAACTGGCTTTTGGGGAGAAAGTATCAACTTAATAACACTTTGGACTTTCTTTTAGCCTCAAAACTGTAAGCTAATAAATTCCCATGGTTTAATCTGACCCATTTCATGGTATTTGCTTAAGCAAGCTAGGAAATTAAAATAGGCCTTTACTCCCTGTATAAGTTTCCTGTGGCTGCTATAACAAATTACCACAAATTTAAGAGCTTAAAACACTTCTGTAGGTCAGAAGTCTGGTAGCTCAGCTGCTTTCTCTACTCTGGGTCCCACAAGGCCTAAATCAAGGTATCAGCAGGTGTTAGCTCTTATCTGGAGTGTCTGGGGGAGAATACACTTGCAGATTGTGCCGGTTTGAATGTATTATGTCCCCCAAACACCATTATCTTTGATAATGTCTTGTGGGGCAGACATTTTAATGCTGATTAGATTGGAATTCTTTGAGTGTTTCCATGGAATGTGCCCCACCCAACTGTAGGTGATAACTCTGATTAGATATTTCCATGGAGGTGTGGCCCCACCCACTCAGGGTGGGCCTTGATCAGTGAAGCTATTATAAATGAGCTGACAGGCAGAGGGAACTCAGTGCAGCTGTGAGTGATGTTTTGAAGAGGAGCTACAGCCAAGAGGGACACTTTGAAGAAAGCACAGGAGCTGCAGATGAGAGACAGTTTGAAAATGGCTGTTGAAAACAGACTCTTACTCCGGAGAAGCTGAGAGAGGACAAATATCCCAAGTGCAATTAAGAGTGACATTTTTGAGGAACTGCAGCCTAGAGAGGAATGCCCTGGGAGAAAGCCATTTTGAAACCAGAACTCTGGAGCAGACGCCAGCCTCGTGCCTTCGCAGCTAACAGAGGTTTTCTGGACACCATGGGCCATCCTCCAGTGAAGGTACCCGATTGCTGATGTGTTATCTTGGACACTTTATGGCCTTAAGACTGTAACTGTGTAACCAAACAAACCCCTTTTATAAAAGCCAGTCCATCTCTGGTGTTTTGCATTCCGGCAGCATTAGCAAACTAGAACACAGATGGTTGGCAGAACTCAGTTCCATGTGATTGTATGACTGAGGTCCTCATTTCCTTGCTGGCCAGGAGCTACCACTAGTTCCTTGAAGCTGCTTTCTGGTCTTTGCCCATTGGCCTTCACATAGCTGTGCCAGCAATGGCAAATCAAATCCTTCTCATGCTTGGAATAGTATCTCTGACTTCCCCTTCTGCTACATCTCTCTTCAGCCTCTCCTGCCTTCCTCTTCTGCAATTAGTCAGAGAACATTCTCTGCTTTTAAGGTCTAATGTAATTAGATTGGACCTCCGCAAATAATCCAGGATACCCTCCCTCTCTTAAGGTCCATGACCTTAAATACATCATCAAAGTCTCTTCCCTACAGCCCTTGGTTAGTGTCTGCTTGAATAACCAGAGGACAGTAGTTTTGGGGTAACATCTTTAGAATTCTGCCTACCACACTTCCTCTAGGGAAAAAAGAAGTTTGCTGCATCGTGGAGAAGAAAGAGCAGTGGGGACTGAGCAATGTAAATATGAAACTGGAGGGAGATGACTGGCTCTAGGAAGGAATTTGGATTTTATTCCCATTTCACTGGGACTCTTATTGGAGGATTTTTACACTGGGGAGTGACTGAACTAATTTTTACTTGAAAATTGATCAATCCAGCCCTCAGCAGGGCTTTGTTGGACAGGGATGGGTTAATCACTGGGTGTGGGCATGATCTCCTCTGTGCCCCGAAGTGTGAGCCAGCGGGCATGTTAGCAGGAAAGAGGTAGAGAGGGACCTCTCTTCAGGAACTGTTGAAGGAAGGTTGACCCCTAAACATGAGGAAGTAGTAACAAACTACAAAATGAGACAGGGTGAGTACAATAGAGCTTTCACTGGGCGTCATCAGGCTTTTGCCTAATGTAGTACCAGAACTTACCTGATACATTGACCCCTAAACATGAGGAAGTAGTAACAAACTACAAAATGAGACAGGGTGAGTACAATAGAGCTTTCACTGGGCGTCATCAGGCTTTTGCCTAATGTAGTACCTGAACTTACCTGATACACTGCCCCACTTCTCAGGTTTCAGGGCCCACTAAAAAGGCAAGGCCACTGTAAATCCCCCCTTGATTTAAAGAATCTTCTTCCCAGCTGTTCCATGTGAAGTCAGTGGGGCATGATCCATGCAGATTTGTCTCTGCAATCGTTCCACCAGCCCACAGCCTTTCCCTGCTCCCAAATGGATGACTGGGTTAGGGTATAGCCAAGGTACTGCTGAGAAAACAAACCTCAGCTGGCCTTCCGCCCTTTGCCAGACTATAGGACTCTTAGCTCAGAGATTCCTACACCCCAACACTATATGCCTTGTAACTTTCAGAAATGCATAAAATGTCACATATGCAAAAGGCATTCTCCCCTCTTTCCAACATTGCTAAGTGCTTAGTCTTACTAGTTTTTTCACTGATAATTTTCTTTTCAATGATAATTTTGCACATGAACAGGAAAGATAAGTATGTGGCTTCACTCCATACACAATCTTTGCTTACTTAGCTAATATTTTCATCTGGGGGTGGGGGGGGAGGCTAGTGTAGTTTTTCCTAGAAGCATTTTAAAGTCAAGTTGAGCTACAGACCTTGGATTCTAAGGCTTTGACACCGAAGAGTGGGATCACCAAGATGGCCCCTCTCTGGGACTGCCTGCCTTAGCCATACCCTGGATTTAGAAATCTCTAAATTTCTGAGCAGAAATGGATTAAGAGATCTCTAAGGCTAGGCACCCCATTATGCAGCAGGCACATTGCCAAGTGCCAAGACTTCTGAGCCTAGCCACTGCAAAGTACCAAGGGTCCAATGTATACTTTACCTACAGCACGCTGCGTAAAATGACATCTTAGCTATTTTAATTTTTTTCCCTTTACTTAAATGATTTTTGTATTCATTGGCACATTATATTGACTTAATATGAAGCTATCTCTTCATGTTTTCCCTTTCAGTTTTTATTATGGGCTAAATTAGCAATTCTTAGTTAATCCTTAATTGACTTTTCTTTTTTTTTTTTTGTACCTAGCCTAGCACCCAGCACCTGGTCCTCTGTTAAGCATTTGTTAAATTGATAAATTAATGTTTTGTAATTGATAACAAAATAGCAGACCTAGATGTGTCATTAAGGATTATATAGTAAAATTCCTTCATTTTTCTCTCTAAGACAACTGAGATCTTAAAGGATATGGACACTGTCCAAGGTCAGAATTACTAGCATTTTAATGTCCACTTTAATGCTCTTTCCACTATCAATTGTGTTGGAAGTAAGCTTTATTTAGGGGGAACAGTTTAAGTGGTGACTAGATCATCTCTTCTTATAGGACTCTTCATTGAGCCTGGCTTCTGGGACAGACTAAAGTAGCCACTTTATCTTGCTTTGCTCACCACCAACTCCAGATTTGAGGTCAGAAGGCAGGAATCTTAGAAGTTAAAAGCCGCATCGTTATCCAACATGCCCTTTTGCCGTGGACTAAGACAGAATTCTCCTTTCCAGTAACACCTTTGTAGATGTGTTGAATAAATAAAAACTGCTTAAGGATGAGTAAGTGAAAAATTATAACCTGGAGCCTAGGAAAAAGTCCTGAAGTCTGGAAGAAGAGAAGCAAACCAACAGATATCTCTTTCATTTGAATTTTAGATTTACTCCGTGAAACTAAAGATAAGTTTAAATGGGATAACGTCTCTTAAAGAGGTAAGAGAACACTGTAAATATTAAACAGAATAAGTTAGAGTAGACAACCACATGAAAGAGTTGAAAAGAAAATGATCCTTAGAAGTACAAAGAGTAGAGTCAAGGCAGATGGAAAGGATGCACGACTATAGAGCAACTATGAACGAGGCTCTTAAAACCTGCATTTTATTTAATCCTTACTCTCCAGCAAGATGGGTATGACTAGTCTCATTTTAGAAATTACACAGACAATTAAGTAATCTACAGTCAAAACTAGTAAATGACAAAGCCAGAACTTGACAACAACTTTATTTGATCTTGTTAATGGGAAAAGCAGACATGAGAAATACTTCTAGAATTGGGAACATGTATAAATATATCAAAAGAATGGGACAGACGGCTACAGAATTGGAAAAGAATTCCCGAAGAATACAAATCAAAAAGACAATGTTAGAATTAAATGTGATAGAAACATTTAAAAAGTTCTGCCAGCAGTGTTGGGCTTCCCCATCTCAATGGATGCTGATGGGCTCACAGACATAGGGGACTGATGGTTTGATATGCTGAGCCCCCTACCATGGGACTTGCCCTTGGGAAGACTGTTGCTGCAAAGGAGAGGCTAGGCCTGCCTATAACTGTGCCTAAGAGCCTCCTCCCAAATGCCTCTTTGTTGCTCAGATGTGGCCCTCTCTCTCTAGCTAAGCTAACTTGGCAGGTGAAATCACTGCCCTCCCCGCTATGTGGGATCTGACACCCAGGGGAGTAAATACCCTTGGCAATGTGGAATATGACTCCCAGGGAGGAATCCAGCCCCGGCATCATGGAATGTAGAACATTTTCTTGACCAAAAGGGGGATGTGAAAGGAAATGAAATAAGCTTCAGTGGCAGAGACATTCCAAAAGGAGCCAAGAGGTCACTCTGGTGGGCACACTTAGGCACAACATAGACAACCCTTTTTCAGTTCTAATGAATTGGAATAGCTAACGGTAAATACCTGAAACAATCAAACTACAACCCAAACCCTTGAATCTTGAACACGATTGTATAAAGATGTAGCTAAAGGGTGACAATGTGATTGGAAAAGCCATATGGACCACACTCCCCTTTGTCCAGTGTATGGATGGATGAGTAGAAAAATGGGGACAAAAAAAAAGGCACCCAGTATTCTTTTTTACTTTAATTGTTCTTTTTCACTTTAATTTTTATTCTTATTATTTTTGTGTGTGTGGTAATGAAAATGTTCAAAAATTAATTTCGGTGATGAACACACAACTATATAAATGATACTGTGAACTGAATGTACACTTTGTATGACTGCATGGTATGTGAATGTAAAATAAAAAATAAAAATGAAAAAAAAAAAGGCCATAAATTTAAATAACATACTGTTTTCCTACCTCAATTTTTAAACATAAATACCACAACCAACTTACATGTGCTGGTAAGATGTGTATATGTGTGTGTTTAAATTCTACAAAGGAAATGTAACTTTCAAAGTTATTAAATAGATTTCATTTCTGTGAAACAAACAATGGCTGGAGACAGTGCAGCACCAACAAAACACTCAGGAGAAAAGAATTTAATCCAGTATTATCTTATCCAATCAACATAACATTCATACGAGGAGAGAGAGCATATAGAGATAGAGAGAACACCCTGAAAATTTCAGATTTCATACCCAACTGCCTCAGAAACATTGCAGATCACACAGGGCTGAGAGACTCTTGTGTTTGGTGCAGTTTTAAAACAACTGTCAAGTGACTCCCTTGCTCAAATTTTCTTTCAGGTTTAATTATTCTACTCAATTATTCCTTTTATGTTTAGTTTCTCATTACAGAGGACACCTTAACCCAGGAGTAGCCATTTCAAATCCTAACGAGAAAAATGGGTTCTACATTACCACCCAAGATGAACTGAACCCACAAGATTATCTTTCTTGGACAAATTCTAAACTAAACTCAAGCAAAGGAAGCAGCCAGCCTTGTGGTTGGTGGTCATTGGAGCTGAAAGTCAGGACTGCCAAAAGTTGCAGTTGAAAACACTGATAATAAACATTAAGAGTAAGTTACAGAGTTAAATGAAACATAACTCTTTGTGTGTAATTGCTGATAAATCTAAATAACCAAGATAATTCGAAGATCTAAGGGGGCCGAGATGATCTGTAGAGAATTAGTAAATATCAGAAAAGAAAAACTGTAGAAAATTCATTGCCATCAATATTTGGGAATCCAAGGTTATAGCATTGTTTAGATAGAAATGGATAGGGAGAAACTCAGTAATAAACCATATTGTGAAATGCTTTAAGACTTTCAAAGATATAATTAAAAACTAAAAACAAGACACTTAACATCCAAATGCTAATAAACTACAATTATATACTTAAAAGGGAAAAACTGAAAGTTGCACCAAAAAAGCTGTTAAAATATCATAAAAATAGAAGAATGAAAATTAAACCAATATATATAAACTGTCTAAATTCACCTATGAAGTTTCAAATTCCATTTCTTTTCAATTGCAAACACTAGAACTTCAATATAACATATAATGAGAGCAAGGATTTTCATGTTGTTCAGTGTTCTACCTTCAGCACCTAGAACACTGTCTGGTATTCAATACATACATACTTGTTGAATGAAAAGAATGCTAACAAAAACAAAAGCTGCATAATACCCAGTATTGGCATGGTGCAGTTGAAACAGCATGCTGATTCAGTTCAGGGTAACATACAGGGGCACTTCTGGTCCAGAGGACAATTTCAAGTACACGTTAAGAGACTTCAACATGTGCACACTCTTTAATACAAGAATTTTACTCCTGAAAATTATGTAAAAAGTATCTATCACAAAGATTTAACCACAAATTTAACATTTTTGTTTACAATAAATGAGACAGTAAGCAACATGATGTCCAGTCCTAAAAGCTCTCTAGCAAAGGACTAAATATAGTACATCCCCACAAAGGAATCCTAGGCAACCATATGAAGAAAGAGGTTGTAGAAGTATATGTGAACATGGAAAATGATGGATGACATATTTTAAGCAGGTTGAAAGAGAGAATGCATGGTATAATCCTACACCTGTGTAAAACAAAACACATGACAAGTCTACACTGAAATTTTACTAGTATGCCCCTCAAAGTGGTGGCATATCATTGATTTTTTTATCTTTCCATTTATTTTCTAATTCTACAATGAACATGTATTATTTTTAAAACAAAATGGTATACTATAAAAACCTGAAAACATTTATTTTTGAAAAAGAGCATTATTACAAACTGTGAAGTAGTAGCTAAAAGTTTTCATTTTAAATATTATATATCCCCTGGCCGGGGTGGGGGAGGGGGGTGCGGACACAACACGAAATTCTTTACCTTTCAATTCTGTGGATACAGCTCTGATATTAGACTGTATCTTGCTATTTCTGAACATATTTTTATTAGTTAATTCTGGTAAGGGAAGAAAACTGTAAAAAAGTTTACAAAATAGTAAAAGAAAAGTAAAAACTGGCATACTATGGCTTTTGGTTAAATATACTTAAATAGTAAGAAATACTGTTTCCAGTTTAAACTATCATAATAGCTAATATTAAGCAGGAAGTATGTGACCTTCAAACCAAAAAGGTAGAATGTAAATCTTAACAAAAAGATGAATGTAAATCAGGTAAATCCTCATACAAATGCAGTCTTCAGGTTTAAAAAATGTTTCAATTTGAGCTCACTATTCCTTATATCAAACATCTTCAAAAGAAATATCTCTGAAAAACAAAAGATAGTTCATTCTTACTTTATATAAATAGGTTTACACATCAGGTAATAACTGGAAGGCAAATAAGCTTATATTAATATAGGCTATGTCAATCATTTATAAAATTGAGCTATTGCTATTATTCTATTTTATTTAAGGCAAAGAAT
This sequence comes from Choloepus didactylus, assembly GCF_015220235.1. NCBI lineage: Eukaryota > Metazoa > Chordata > Mammalia > Pilosa > Megalonychidae > Choloepus > Choloepus didactylus. Next base: position 158,245,405 of record NC_051311.1, on the reverse strand, counting down.
TTTGACTATAAACTAAAAAATTCAATTCATAAATTCCCAGCTTCCTATGCAAAAAAAAAAAAAAAAAAAATGAAAAAGACTGTACTACACTGAAGCCGTCTTTTAATGGCAAGGTCCCATTTACTTTCCACAACCGAAAGTTTTGTTCCAGTTTTCATAAAGCTCTAAATCTTTTGGAGACACACTGGGTCGCACAGTCCTAAAGGCATTTTCAAAATCAATATAAGCTATTGGTCGAACTTGATCTGGTGTTATTGTAGCAATGTCAGCAGATTGTAAGCTGCGAATAGGACCAAGAGAAGCTTCCCTGCAAAGCTGCGTCATGTCTGCTCCAGAGAACCCATCAGATTGCTGTACAACCAGTTCAATCTCCTCTCCGCTAAGGCAACATTGCTCCTTGGACATCAGATTGACTACTATTTGTTTTCTAGCTGAAGCTTCTGGGAGAGGAATATAAAGCCTCTTCACCAATCTTCTTCGAGCAGCCTCATCAATTTCTTGTGGCCGATTGGTTGCTCCCACCACTAGAATACGATCTTCAGAGGATGTGGTTGCTCCATCTAACTGAACTAAAAATTCAGTTTTTATCCTTCGAGAAGATTCATGCTCACCATCTCCCCGTTGAGATAGCAAGGAATCAATTTCATCAATAAATATGACAGCAGGTTGCTGACACCTTGCAACAGCAAACAACGCACGGACCATTTTCTCCCCCTCACCTACCCATTTAGAGGTCAAAGATGAAGCAGAAATGCTAAAGAACGTTGCCCCAGACTGACTAGCAATGCACTTGCCAATCAGAGTTTTACCAGTTCCAGGAGGACCAAAGAGTAGAATTCCTTTAGGGGGTCCCCGTAAACCAGTAAAAATATCTGGCCTCATCATGGGCCACACTACTATCTCCTTTATTGTGGCTTTGGCAAATTCTATTCCTGCTATATCTTCCCAATTTACTGGGGGTCCATGATCCATAATCTCATTCATAATAAGTTCAATCATCTTTGGCTCCAAGTTCTTCAGGCGCTCATCAACAGGAGGTGCTGGTTCTGCAGGCCCTGCCCCATAAGGCTTATACTGCATTCCCCCATTCTGATCTTCCCCATCTTGCTTAGGTACTGGAGGAATAAATTTCCCAAATATCCCTCGGGATCTACCAGCTCCCAGAGACTTTTTTACACCCCCATATGAAGGCCCTGGGGCACGTTGGGGTTGGTGGTACTTTTTTTGCTGATCCACCCATAACTGCTCCTTTGCCGTTTTAAAAGTAGGCAGGCTGCTCTCCTCCCTGTGGCCATTAGCTTCTGTTTTACTAAAAGCCTTATTCAGTATTGGATTGGAAAGTGAATCAATGCTGCTGGTGCTAGCACCATAGAAAGCTTTCCTTTCCCCTGGATTTTCACAGCCAGAAGGAAAAGAAGACACATTAGGTAAGAACATATTCAGTCCTATGTTGGCTTTTGGAGAGCTGTGATTTTTGACATGTCCAAATAATGGCGTGGTATGGAATTTTGCAGGGGCTGATTCACCGAAAGGTGCTGACAACGTAGGACAAGTCTTAAAAGTGTTAGTCACCATGGGTGGCTGGGCATTCTGCAGGCACCTTGAAGGTTTGTTCTCTGGGGCGTCTTGGGTCTTCTCTGTATGAGTTGAGTTAGTCGATATGTCACTCTCTCTAGAACCATCACAAACACTAACTTTGGGAAAATCAGAAACAATGGCCTCCTTGTGAATTATTATTGACGCATCAGCAGGTGCCAATAAAGAGTCTTTAAATTTTTTGCCAGCTTGCATCATCTCTTGTACATTACTCATTTTGAAGACATTATTTATTGTCAATCCAGACTGCCACTTGCCACTGTCAGTTTGCTGAGATTTTGCCAAAGTTAAAATGTTCTCTGCATAGTTATTCAAGCCAGTTTCAACATTGTCAGAATCAATAATGGCAGAATATTTCTCTGCATATTTTCTGAACAGTTTGGTAGCACAGACCTGGGAGATCTCAGAGTTTGCCCATGCATACTGAATACGTAATATCTGTGCACGGTATGCATCTGCCTTTTGTCCTGATGTACATATGCCAGACGTAATTGCAAAGTAATTCTTCTGCCATTCACTCAGGTGCACAGACCTAGAGCTGGAAGCCTGCATTTTTGAAGTTCTATAACAAGTGACAAAAGTGAAAAAGAATCAATGTCATGAAAAGAACAAAGATATAATACTTTAAACATACTTTTAAAAGTGCTCTGCTAATCTGAAGAAAAGTATACTGGACTTTTCATTTATAAGGTAAATTTGTAAGGACAGATAATTGTAAGGTAAATGTGTAAGAACAGATCATTTATAAGGAAAATATCCAGTTAATCAGAGATATCAAGCATTGAAAAGGACTGTAAGGATCACTGATATAAAGGCTTGACTTAATGAGTTAAAATCATATATAATCAGTTATATAACCATTTTACCTGAGAAAAAGGAACACATTCATAAGGTTTAAATGGAAAAAGACTTAAAATTAATCAGCAAAGGAAAGATAAGATGGAAGAACAACAGAACTACAGACAAACAAAACAAAACAAAACAACCAGGGGTTTACATCTGGTCACTAGCAGAAATCAGATGAATGATATAAAACAAGACTTTACTATCTCTGTGCCTTCAGTTTTCTGATCTGTAAAGTGGGGAACTGTTGAGTGAATCAAGTCAAACAATGATAATGAAAACGCTTTTAAAGCTATTATTATCATCCTATTGCAACAAATGTAGAAACTGAGGCTGAGCGAGTTAAGTGAACTAGGGATCGCGCCGCCAGTTAGCACTGGTGCCAGAATTCAAACACAAGCATTTTCATTCCAAGTATTGTCCCCTTTTTCACCAGGTACAAATGGCTCCTTGATGCTACTACAAAAGGTCAAAGATTGAGCTGCACAGATCATAAATATGAACAATTATGCTATATTTGAAGATTTTCAATGATTGATATGTGACTGAGCACCTAAAACAGGATGCCCAGAATCTCTCACAATTTCCTGGTTTCCCATGAAGTATTAAAGTCAATGAAACTGTTATGATGAATGAAATATGAGAACAAACTAAGCAAGTGGCTAGTAAAGTGCTTTTATTTTAGGTTTCATGAGCCTCCTCACATTAAGTTATGTTATTTTAACAGAATTGGAGGCAAACATATGTTGCTGGCTATGTAGAATTTACCTGATAACTCACAAGAAAAATTATAAGAAAACTTTGTAAGTTTCCTATGAGCACTGCAATGAAGTAAAACCCAAGAACTCATATATTTTGAAACTTCCCTTCCAAACTACCTGCAAATATGGATTAATAAACTGTAGGCTCTCCTAGAGCAAGAGCCAAATTGAATATAGGTTTGCATCGCCCAGAATGCCTTGCAAAAAATGTCACATTGTAGGTAGGTATTCATTAATCTTTGTTGAAAAAATATGGAAACTTAAGATCCAACAAGACAGTAATTTGCTCAAATTTATAAAGCTGAATAAACTAGAGTTAAAACTATAACTGGGCTCTCCTGACAACTACTATCCCACTTTAACTCTTACTTTATGCTCTTTTATGTAATACTGGAAATGAGAAATATAACAGAGAAACAGAGGTGACTTGGAAAACATTTATCACAAACTTTCACAATTACTGTGATCAACCTCTTCCTCTCCATGGTTTCATTCCACTTCATTATCTGCAGTCCTGGGATTCCTCCAGCAGCTCAAGGAACTAGTCACTGTTCCCAGAATACTCTCCTTTCTCCTGCCTACTTCACCTTTTTCTTCAATATTCATTTCCCAAGTCTTACTCCCTTCCTTCAACTCAATCATGTATCCAACAAGTACATTAAACAACTGTTTGGCCATCACTGATCAATGATGTAGCTATTGTCCTGGTTGCCATTTCCAAATCACTTTACTCCTTATGGTCTTTCCTAGATCTAAAATTTATGGCTAATTAACACTGACATATGAACTACATTTCAATCTTCTTCATTTTGATCATGTTCTTATTTTGAGAATGTGTTTTTTGCCTTCCAATCTAGACAGCTGGCTCCTGCATGCAGGAACTGCTTTCCATTACACTTACATCCTCCCAGTATTTGGAATAAGATAGTCATTGTACTAAATAAACTGCTGATGGAGCCCCTACCATGTACCAGACGCTGTAGGAGGCCCTTTATTTAAGTTTTCTCTCATTCTCCAGAGGCAGAATAGCACAAGTTAAGAGCACAGGCTCTGGAATCAGGCCGAGTTCCCATCCTGGCTCCATCACCTGCCAGCTGTGACCCTGGGTCAATTCTTTAATCTCTCTATGCCTCAATTTTCTCACATAGAAAATTAATATGATAACACTAGTTAGCTGACAGGACCTTTAATTTTCCAAAGCACTCATATCAGGTGTCAGCACAGAAAAAAACACCCAATAAAATTTTAATGATTATTATTCTACCCTTCAAAGAAGCTTCTTGGTGCCCTCAAAGAAGATAACCAGTCAAGGAGAATAATGATTTGCCTCGGGTCACACGAATGTAAATGCCCAGGGTGGAGAACTCAGGTATGACTGACTCCCAAGCCCAAGTTCATCCTACGATCACACTGCTGAAAAATCAGTACTGAAAATACAATTAGAAGGTTCTATCCCTAAAAAAAAATCGTCGGTAAAAGCAGGCAGCTATCCCTACAACCTGTGGTCCTCTGTCCGTTCAGTCGCCTCCTAGGCCCGCTCTCTCAGGCTGGGAGCGATTCATGCCCTTGACTTGACCAATCACTTTTCCTGGAACTTCCAGAGCCCACCTTGCCCTTAACTTTTATTTTAAGGCGCCGGGGACAAAACCATTACAAGGACTTCCAGCACTTCACAAAGGCGTTTTCACAAGCCCGCGTCGGTCCTCAAGTCCCTTCACCCCACACGGCCTGCTCAGGCGCGTCGCCGGGCGCCAGGTCCGGACAAGCGGCGCCCACTGCGGCCCTGCACCCAAAAAGGCCTTGCACCCGAGGGCCCCGGACCTCGAAGGCCCTACACCCCGCCAGGGACCCGGCTCCGCAGCCCAAGGCCGCCCCAGCCCGACCCCCGGGACCCCCACGCGCCCGGGCCCACCTCGGTTTCCCAGCAGACGCCGGACCTGCCCTTCCCAACCTCCGGGTCGCCTCCGTCTCTCCCGCCCGCTCTCAACCCGGCGCCCCCTGGGGTCAGCGATATCCCCGCCCAGCCGCCTCCCGGAGCTACCTCCACAGCCGACCTGGAACTCACTCAGGAACGCCGGTGACCTCTGAAAATCGCGGGCTTCAAACTCGCGCCTGCGCGTTGTGTACGTGCTCGGGTCCGCGCCGCCTCCGTGTGGCTGGCGCGGCCGGGAGCGCGCGGCGGGGTGGGAGCGCGCGCAGTGGGCTGGGAGGGGCGGGACTGAGCGTGGGCGGGGAGCAGCAGGACGGGCGCGCGCTGCCGGCTCCTGGGCTCCATCCAGGGCACCTGGGCTCCAGGCCCTGAAATTTCCATGAAGACTTATCGTCCATAAACTGTTCAAGGAGACAGCAAGCAGCAGGAACTGTGGATTTAAATAAAATGATAAATTGTCTTGGTTTCATTGTGTATAAGCGTCGTTTTTAAAAAGTCCTCAGAAATGAAAACAATGGAGCCACCAGAGTTACACTGACCTTTAAAGGATTACTTAAGAACCTGTGGGTCCTGTAAGATGGACTTGACCTGGGGCCTGCTCCCCCACTACAGGGAGGGCCAATAAGAGGAATTTAGGCGCAATGGAAAGTCGATTTTATTTGAAGATCCGGATGCCTGTGGATAGGAGTTAATACATTTAAATTAGGAGTAATTTAACACGTTGTTATATGGGAACACCCACAACCATTCTCGATCCTTTTGGAATTCTGTGGTTTGTGCCTTCCACTTATACCCTTGATCTCACACTTCTCATCACTTCCACCCAACATTCCCTCCGAGCCTTGTCCCTTCCTCCCTGTCCCCTGGCTCCCACCCCGGCTCCCCCGGCTTCCACCCTAGCATCCTGCAATCTACCCCCGACATAACACATTAGGAGGTGTTGCATGAGTATTTTTCACTGGCAGAAAGAATCGAATATAGAGGAGCTGGCAAAATTTGCATGCATGTTTAAGATTGAATAACGAAATTGAAAATCATGTTCTGCCTGAAGCAGACAGCTTCCACCTACCCTTAGCCAACACATATCTTTTCCCTGCCCTCTGCTGTTTAGGGCCGCTTCCTCTGAAGACATAAAAGCACTCCATTATTACTTTCAATTTTGTTCTGGAGCAAGACATCAAAGAACAGTACCATATTTAGGTTAGGTATTTGAATTGTGTTTTCAGACACAAGTAACAGGGTAGCCATGGAGAGTGACAATTGCAATAAATGATGTTATCATAACACATAGTAAGAAGTGTAGAGGTAGGTGGTTCCATGTCTGATGAACTGACTCAAAGATGTCCTGAAGGACCATCTCTCCATCTACACGCTCAGCCATCCTTTCCCACATGGATTTTCCTCCTCAGGCTTGTCACCTCATTGTTGCCAGAGGGACACCCACAATGTCAAGCTGCAATCCTAACACAACTGTATTAAAGCAGGTAGGGGGGTCTGAGGTGGGAAAGGAACTTCACCCCTTAATACTTCTCTCTTGGAAAAAGGAAGAAAACATTTCCCAGAAGCCACGGTAGACTTCCTCTTACATCTCCTTCCTGAGAAAATGACTACTTAGCTGTGCTAGTTTGGATGCATTATGTCCCCCAAAATGCCATGTTCTTTAATGTAATCTTGTGGGGGCCAACGTATTACTGTTGATTAGGTTAGAACCTACTGATTGTTTCCATGGAGATGTGACCCACCCAACTGTGGGTAATACCTTTGATTAGATTATTTCCATAGAGGTGTGGCCCTGCCCATTCAGGCGTGTCTTGATTGATTTACTGGAGTACTTTAAAAAGAGCCATGTGGGCCCAGATGCTTGCTGCAGCCAAGAGAGACATTTTTAAGAATGCACAGGAGCTGAGAGAGGAGCTGGAACACAACCCGGGATCAGCAGGTGCCAGCCAAGTGCCTTCCTAGCTAACAGAGGTTTTCCGGATGCCAATGGACTTTTCTCAGTGACAGTATACTCATGTTGATGCCTTAATTTGGACACTTTTATGGCCTTTGGACTATAAATTTGTAACCAAATAAACCCCCTTTATAAAAGCCAATCCATTTCTGGTATTTTGCATTCCAGCAGTATTAGCAAATCAGAACACTAGCCAAGGGGATTGAGAAAATGACTGTCAAGTGGCAACTAATAGCACAGGACATTTAGAGTCAAGACCTAAAGAAATGCAAGGCAAAAATAATTTTGAAGACCTTTCTTTCTAAAGGTTTTTAAATGGGCACAACATAAAATTAATTGGATAACACGTTTATGTAGACAAAGTTTATAATGAAAACAGCTCACAATTCATTTCTTGGTTTAGATAGTAATGGAAATCATTTTCATTCTAATTCATAATTTGTAAACTGATTTTCTAATTGTTATATAATTACCCAAAATGTATCATTTATATTAAAATACAAGAAAATCAAAACTAAAACTATTATCTCAAGTCCAAATCAGTTACTTGTTTGCTACTGATTTTTCTACTTGTATTTTTACAAATCTCCATTAACTATTATTTGAATAATTAGCAATTTTTGCTGATTGTCATCACCAAGCTTTTTAATGATGATGGTTTAGGGAATCCACATATACTAGTCTCTTAACCTCCTAAGGCTATTGCTCATATACTGAGTTACATTTATGGTTGCCAGTGTTCACTTTGTCCCACAAGTACTCCACCTTTGCCACTTCCACATTTGCCTTTGATTCAAAAGCTTATCCCAATCCAGCATATTTCATCTTCCTGCACAGCTGTCAAAGGTTTAACTCACTAGCTTAGTGTAAGGAAAGGAATGGACTTGTGGATCCTTACTTGTGATGTGACCCTGGGTAATGTGCATGCCCTCTCTGAAACTCAGTCTCCTCATCTATAAAACAGGCATAAACTTCTCTCTTATTCAGGAGGTATTTGCAAAGATTACAATTACTATGAAGATAGAATAAATGATCATAGCTGTAGTGGCACATGGTAGACATGCAATATCCTGTTAAATTTATTGTTACAATTAATACTATTATTGACATTCAACCCCCATATGCCACATCAAGACTTTTTTCATCTTTTACAGATAGGATATTTTAGGATATTATCTCAATACTTTAGCAAAATATGAAAAAGTTTAGTGCTTGAGCTATGCAAATATTAAACCTTCCTTCCCAGTTTACAGACTGTGTAATGTATTGTTATTTCTCCTTCTGGGTAGAAGGTTTTGAACCAGTAAGGAAAGAAATTTTGCCTACAGCAAACAGAATGCCCATTCTCTTGGCGTGAGGGCTTCTAGGAGCTGGCTGCTCATTTCCATATTTATGAATTTTATAAACATGGTCTCCTGTAAATGCCAGGGTACACTTCGTTGATCTCATTTGTTTTCGAGCAGGGGGATAATGTGGCCCCAAATAACGTGCATCCTGTCTGCCAGGAGAGTTGCTCTAAGTAAGTTTGAAAGAGAGGTGTTTGTAGGTGTGGGTGGTGAAGGAGAGATGGGTGGGTTGAGGAGATGTGAAACCAGAAAAGGACAGGAATTAGAGGTAAAACAACCAAGTCTGAAATCAGTTTCTTCTCCGTTGGATTCTTGAGTATGGTTTGATTCCAGGTGATTTCTAACCCTTTCAGGGCCCTGACTCAGTAGTAAGGAAGAAAGAGTGCGGATTGACGGGGCAGTACTTTGTAACTCCATCAGAGAAGTAAGACGTCTATGAGCCTGGAATGAATGAAATGCACCATTTACTTAAAACATCTTCACCGGTTGCACGGAATGAATCATAAAGGATTATCATCATCATCATACACAAAGCAGATGAGTGGAGCAGGGTGGCCCTGCCCTGGAATGGGGAACACAGAGCAGGAAGGCACACTCTGCTTCGGGCTTTTTCTTTAAGAACCATGATATAACCCGAGTCAGCAATTCCGGGGGTTTTGGGTTTGAGCCCACATTCTTACGGCACCGGGGCAATGTGTTGGAGTGATGAAGTGCAGGCTCCATGGAGGCTGCTCTCCAGGGTTGTCAAGCCCCAGCTCTATTTCTCATTAGAAACGGGGGGCCCCGGCTTCCTCAGCCGTACATGCCTCAGCCTTTGAGGGCAGAGGGGTGAGGAGCGTTTAGACAGAGCCCGGTTCCCAGGAAGCACTGGCAATAATGGGTGCCATCATTATTATGGCGAGGGTGCCCCTTTGCAATATTGTTGAAGGGAAAGGATATGGAATCACTGAGCTACACATTTTATCCACTGAAAATGCTCTCTGCCAGACTCACAGCAAAATTTGAAAGAATAAAGCAAAAGGCTACTGTGAAATCAAAGTTCTTTTTTACTCCACTGTACTTGATTCCCAATGCTTTTCCCACTTTATAAAAACATTTTGAAAGAGAAAGTCAGACACTATCTCTTCGGATGGCTTTTCTTTTCTTTTTTATGAAAGAAAGAAGTTTCTTCAAGAACTGCAGAAACCTTTTCCTAATATCTGACTGTGAGAAAACCTAACACCCTCCAGGTTCTCTACACTGCTGGCCTTGATAAAAGCTTGTGACTAAAAAATAATTCACCTTCTTATTGTTTGCTTTATTTTTTTTTTTTTAACTTTTTAGGCTTCTTAACCTTGTCACTTAATGGTTCAACCAAATAGTCTTATTTTTATAGAATATTGGAATCACAGACACAGAAGAGAGCTTATAGGTTGTCTAGTTTCTGGTCCAGTTTCCTGTCCTGTGGAGGAATTTCCTTGACCAATTCCCAACTGTTGGTTTTCTCTTCTCTACTTGGACACCTACTATAGTGGACAATTCACTTTCCACAAGAAAGCGCATTCCACCTGCTGACTGGCTAACTTTTAAGTTCTTCTCTACATTGAAAAAATCTGTCTCTCTATTTTTCCCTTTGCTCTCAGGCTTTTGTTCTGTTCTTTGGTGCTACACAGAAGACTCTCCAAATTAAAGTAAGTTTAAAATATTAATACAGTGAACAAGTCTTCTCTAAGTTTTTTCCACTAAACTAAACATCCTTTTTTTTTTTTTTTTTTTTTTTTACTATCTTCTTGTGACTTGGTTCCTCTCTGACAACATCTGAGGATAAATGGTGGGTTATGGATTGGATTTCAACATTTTGGACATTTTAGGACCCTCACTGTCTCCTATATTTGAGCCCACTCTGTTCTTTTCTTCTCCTAATTCCTCACTCATCCACTTCACATCTCTACTTGGGGGGGGGGGGCAAGGTTTTCTGAAAAGGTAGTTCCAAATTTATTCTCATAATGCTTCCTTACTGTCCTTTTTTTTTTTTTTTCCTATTACTATAAGTATAGATTACGGCAGGCAACACAAAGGTATTGAGGAAATAGATTTTTATATAAATGCAGTAAAGAAAAAAGAAAAAGAAATATCTCAAATGTTTGATATTTTGGGATTTACAATGAGACAGAAAAGCAATAAAATAATCCTCAGATCAGAAAGCCATCAGACAACACCCATCATTTCCTCAAAAGAAGGCTTTCTGAAAAAATATCAGCAATATCGGTTTCTAATTTGCCCGGGCCATTGGATTCCTAGGTACAGAGTCTATCAATATATAGTTTGAACCTGGCTTTCTTTTGGGGTCTTCTCTCCTTTTCTTTCACTTTGATCTGGGCCACCCATTCACATCTTGCATCTTATTTTATCTGAGGCTTTTCTACAGGTTCCTTTTGTGATTGGCCTGTAGTAAGCCTTAGTGGGATTGTTGGATCTCAGGAGGTTCTGCTGTTGGCTGGGTTTTGGAGAGGAGACATAGGATTCCAGGATACTCCTCGTATCAAGACGTTGGTTGTGTTCAGATCCGTCTGGGACATTCCGAACCCTAAATGGGAGTTGCCATCTGTTCTAGTTTGATAATGCTGCCGGAATGCAAAACACCAGAAATTGACTGGCTTTTATAAAGGAGGTTTATTTGGTGACACAGTTATAGTCTTAAGCCATAAGTGTCCAAGGTAACGCATCAACAATCGGGTACCTTCACTGGAGGATGGCCAATGGTATCTGGAAAACCTCTGTTAGCTGAGAAGGCACGTGGCTGGCATCTGCTCCAAGTTCTGGTTTCAAAACGGCTTTTCCCAGGACGTTCCTCTCTAGGCTGCAGTTCCTCAAAAATGTCACTCTCAGTTGCTCTTGGGGCATTTGTCCTCTGTTAGCTTCTCCAGAGCAAAAGTCTGCTTTCAAAGGCCGTCTCCAAAATGTCTCTGTAAACTGCAGTTCCTTTCTCCACTCCCGTGCATTCTTCAAAGTGTCCCTCTTGGCTGTAGCAAGCTCGCTCCTTCTGTCTGAGCTTATGTAGTGCTCCAGTGAACTAATCAAGGCCCATGCTGAATGGGTGAGGCCACACCTCCGTGGAAATTATCCAATCAGAATTATCACCCACAGTTGGGTGGGGCGCATTTCCATGGAAACAACCTAATCCAAATGTTCCAACTTAATCCCCACTAAAATGTCTGCCCCCACAAGACTGCATGGAAATGTGCCCCATGCAACTGTAGGTGATAACTCTGATGAGATAATTTCCATGGAGGTGTGGCCCCACCCACTCAGGGTGGGCCTTGATCAGTGGAGCCATATAAATGAGCTGACAAACAGAAGGAACTCAGTGTAGCTGAGAGTGATGCTTTGAAGAGGAGCTACAGCCAAGAGGGACACTTTGAAGAATGCGCTGGAACTGAGAGAGGACCTTTAACTTATAGAGACATTTTGGAGATGGCCTTTGAAAGCAGACTCTTGCTCTGGAGAAGATAAGAGAGGACAAACGCTCCAAGAGCAACTGAGGGTGACATTTTGAAGAGGAGATGCGGCCTAGAGAGGAGTGTCCTGGGAGAAAGACATTTTGAAACCAGAACTTTAAGCAGACGCCAGCCACATGCCTTCCCAGCTAACAGAGGTTTCCCGGACACCATTGGCCATCCTCCAGTGAAGGTACCCGACTGCTGATGTGTTACCTTGGACACTTTATGGCCTTAAGACTGTAAATGTGTAACTAAATAAACCCCCTTTATAAAAGCCAATTCATTTCTGGTGTTTTGCATTCTGGCAGCATTAGCAAACTAGAACACCATCCTATCAGGAGATACCAGAGATTGATGAGAAGGCCAGCTTCTAATTCAAGTACCTGCAGCAACCTGTGCACTACATTATATACTAATTTGAATATATAGTTAAATAAGTGTGCTATACATTGACCATACATTAGGCTGAATAACCCAGATCATTAAAAATGTCCTCAAACTGGACTGTTTTGGAATTGCCTGGTTGGGGTCAAGGGTCAAGATTTGATCCTGGTAGGGGAAGATGAGCTTTTCCCAGAAGAGAACAGATAACCTCACTGCCAATTATCCCATGGCACAAACAGCACATTTGGCAATGTAGTTCAGTCGGTATGAGTATGTATTCTAGAATCAGACTGCCTGGGTTCCACTTTGAGCTCTGCCTTCAATTAGCTGCAGTAACCTTGGGTCACTTAACTTCTCTATATCCTCAGTTTCTTCATCTGTAATATGGGGGTAATGATTGAGTCTACCTCAAAGAATTTTAAAATAAGTATTAGATAATTTAAAATTTTAAGAATATATATATTTGTAACAGCACCTGGCATAAAGCAAGTGTTTCTTAAATAAACTGAGAGGAAGTACTTCTTCCCGCTTCCAGGGCTGGGTGGTTTGGGGCCTGCCTGTTTTGTTGGGAAGATGCCTGGAAAGGTCAGGAGGTGGGGTGAACTCAAGTTGCCTAGAAATCAGCCAGAAGTTAGAGAAGATTTTATGTCTGTGGGCCTACATCTCACCAAAGGAGCTGATGCCTTAGAATTCATCACCAAAGCAGCCTAGCCAATTCAGAGGGAGGAGCTCTGTGGTCACTCCACTAACCTCCTGCCTCCCATTTGCGCAAGTCTTCAAGCACTGTCCATATCATCACCTGCTGCCTGTCCCCTTCCTTGAACTCAGGTCTCAGCCATCTTCCCTAAGTACATTTATATGTGGCTGGGTGAAGCTGCTCAAATCAGCTGAGGGCTGGTACCACTTAGGTTGGCAGTGCTTTCCTCATCTTCCAGCTCTTGAAGCAATCTTAACTCAAGAACACACTCAGGTACGAAAAATCTCATTGTTAAATGTAAGCACTCCAGCCTCCACTCAATGATCTGCAGTGATGGCCCATCCCAAGTCTCAATACCATCCCGACACCACGATGGAAGCCAGGTCTGGTTCAATGGTGGGTGGAGAAAAAGCAACTAATCAAAGACAGATGGGGAACTATAAGGAATCTGATATGTTTTCAGATTACTGAAACATACAGAAAATATAATCCAATTACATTTACACAGGTATCAGAGGTCTTTGAAATTCAAATATACCCATCGATAGCTCAGGACCCTTCTTGAAAGTGCTTTTGATAGTTGTGTCAAAATACAACTCATCTTGGGTTTAAATACATGTTTCTAAGAGCAAAAATGGTTTCTAACAAAGATAGTGAAATTATCTGAGTAAATATGGTACTCTTTTATTTATATTTGCAGGAGCACTCTTTATTTGCTTATTAATCACAACACCTAGGGAGATGAATTTATAAGATGAGGAGAGCAAGGCCTAGGAAGTAAGTCTTTCGTCATCACAACAATAAAACTTGGTCTCATTACTTGGATAACCAAGGTGCATCTTGGTTCTGAATTTACTTCCTCAGAAGTTGGGCTCACCTTCAAGTAAAACTTGTGTGTTGTTAATGTGTGTAGAACAGTGATGACATCTGCACTATCACTCTGCACTCATAAATATTTGTTGAAAGAATGAATGCCATTTAAAAATATCACTGGCTATTTTGAAATGATATGTCTATATTACAATAATCTCTTTGGTAAATGGAGAACAGGATTATTACCAGACACAATTATCATTGCACATGAAATGGTTTATTAATCATTTAGCCACACAATGTAAGACATTTTTAAAGACCAGAGGTGTAATCTCGAGTTACATAATCATAATTGCTCAGTAAAGTATTTTTATAAACTGTTTTCCCCACCACCACTGATAACTTCAAGAGCATGAAAATCTGTGATTTTTTTTTTTAATCAACCAAAGTCACAGCCAAATAATGAATAAAAGCTGAATCTGTTGGTATTAACTTTTTCATGTAGTAAATAATATTTCTGTGGTGATGAGAGACTTAACAAATGTAATCACAAGCTTCTGGATAACTTTGGAGAAAGAAATGCATGGCTATATATAGACATGCTTCCACGTAGCCAAGATGATATTTTTCTTCTCATTCAAGTTTTAAGATATATTTCTTTTCAACTTTGGTCTCTACAGGAAAAAAAAATAGCATGAATAGATGGCTGCATTCAAAATAATAAAAGCATAGGTATTGTGTATAATTTTCATTTGAATACAGAGAAGGAATATAATATTTCTCCAGTAAAATGGAGGCAATCTGTGCAATGCAAAAGAGTTTGAACTCAAAGAAATGAGTTTTGATTGAAGTTCTGAATTCTCTAAGGACAAATTTTATCAATATCAACTAGAATCTGTGCCAAATTTTCTGCCCTCTGATAAACAGGGACAGTTCCTACATTATCGCAGAATTGATGGCCACATGGATAAGAAATGGATATGACAACCTGAAATAAGCACAAATAAAACCCAAGGTACAAAGATTTTCATTGCTTTAATTGATCTGGACAAAGCCATATAGGTGCATTATAATTTATAATCATAGCCTATGTATTTTTTAAAAAATTGAATCCCATTTACACCTTCTGAATCAGTACCAAGCATAATGACTTCACAGAATTGTGACTTCCATTAGAAGCATACCTTTGTTTCTGATCATTTTTCAGAGATACGGTCCTTCTATGTGTTATAATGGAAATATGGGAATATGACCATGATATGATACATCCTTATTAAATGTGTGCAAACCTAGGCTTTCAGAAATGTTCATCAGAATGGTTGGCCTCCTATGGTCTGGTCTTGTTTATGTCTTAGAGTGGTTGCTCCCTTCCCCCAACATATTCTTATGTCTAGCACAATGGAATAATTTCAAGATGTGAGTATTTCCCTCAAACTTTCCAGAGATGCTAGCAATGTAACTTCAGGGTAGGATGTTTCCTCTCAGCTTATGGGCAGTGGAGCCTTAAGAAATGTCCTTGTGTCAGGAAAAGGATTTGGTATAACAGGACACACTTTGCCTGAGAACGTGTTCTTTGGTCTCATCATTCAGGAGTCACAGATATGTCTTTCACATAAATGAAACACAGTTATGTTACTTTTGGTTCCATGTAATCAGTAAAACAAATTACATAAAAGGCTTAGGTTCTACATCCGCCATAGACTATAATAAATGGGTAATGGCAAAACAAAGGGCAAGAGAGACAGAGAGGAGCAGAAGTTAAGGGAGACGATCAAAGAGACACGTGCACCCTCCACCACCATCTCATCCCCCACTCCCAAAAAAAAGGTATTGAAAGGAAGAAAAAGACAGAAATGGAAGAAAGTAAACAAACTTCTGTGGAATGACATTCTTAAGATAATCTAATGAAAAAAACATTTTTAAGTTTTTCTTTTCGCTCCCATAGACATAATTTTAAATAACCTCCCTATTGCCAATGCTGTAATTATTTAAAATATTTTCTTAGAAGTTAACTACATGTGGACTTCAGCTTTTCCTTAACTGCTACAAGAAACTCAGTACTCTAAACATTTCCTTTCTAAAACATCAATAGTTTTACTTCCTGAAAGTAAATCATCAGTCACAGTAAATTCACTTTTTATTATTTTCATTACTCTACAGTTTACCTTCACTATACAAACTTGTTATGCTAGTTTACTTCAATAAATGCAGTTGGGAGAAATCTGAAGGAAAATTATAGAGGTACACATGGATAGTTTCCTACGGAAGTATAAAACATAAAAATCTATCCAAGTTTTCCTTTTTTTTAAAGTATCACAATTTATTATTCCTTCTGCTTTTCCAAACTGCACATCTTCCTCATTTTACAGTGAAGGAGTTTTGGTCCCAGCAGTGTGAAGTGGCAGGGATCCTGAATTAGGGGCTGGCATTCTTTTCTCTAGACCAGGAAACCCACAGACTCTCACCAGTGAACAGAGGCTTACCTGCAGCTGGCTCTGCTCTTACACCTTCTCTGCCCTCAGCAAGTCAGCTGCCAGCTCTTTGATGTGCTTCCAGGCGTGCTGGACATGGGCCGACTCCACGGTGCGTGAGCAGATGGCAAAACGCAGCACAAATTTGTCTCTGAGGTGACATGGAACCAAGTGGATTTTTTTGGCATTGTTTATCCTTTCAAGAAGTGCTTCGTTCAATTTGTTGGAACCCTGAAATAATTGAAAGAGAGGAGCCGAGCTCATGAGCAATCTAAAATCCAGCTCATCAAGTAGTAAGGCCAGTATTTGTCGATACTACGATATAGCCATGAACAAAGCCAACCTTACTATTGGGCTTTCTCTTATGTTGTTAAAATGTTTGACTACACAATAGCAACAAGTTCTAAACCACCGCAACTATGTCCTACAAGACAATGTCTTTATGTTCTAATGTGCTGTCAAAAGATGACCCTTCCAGAGTCCATGAATTAATTGATAAGCATAAATAGCAGGACTGGGGTTTCTAATGGCACCAGTGAAGGAATCCCTAAATTCGTGCTAAGTGTAGAAGAAAACATTAAGACAGACAATGAGAAGTAATTGCTGGAATCTGGGAAGAACTTCCACTAAATCCAGGATCACAGGCCCATTGGTGGCTGACACATACACACACACACACTTCCCTTCTGGAAGAGAGCATCCCATCAGCGTGGGGCGGAGAGACCACTGGTTCCATCCCCTCCACTGACAAGATCAGAGATGCAATGCTTGCATCAAACAGAATATGGAAAGCCATCCCTTCCTGCACAGGTCCTGCTTTCCACAGCAGTTGGTCTTGTTATTCCTTTCCACACCTTCTCTCCACTCTTCTCAGCCCTTCTTCTGCTTCCATGCAGCGACTACACTTTCTATCAACCATGTAGTAGAACATAGAAGGGAGACAAAGTGGGACATTGCATCCAAGGTCATATCACAGCTTGTGTAGAACCACACCAGTTAAATATCTGCTGGATATGGCAAACTGGCCTTGGGCCTTTGCAAATCCACCTACCTCATGCTGTTTAACTCAGTGGGGGGCTCTATTGGTACCCAAGTGGGGAGGGAATGAGACCAAAGGCAACCCAGAAACTGCTGGCATATACCAGGTCTAGACAAATCCTTGATCGAGGATGAGATTAGAGAAAAAGAAACATTATGAGAATGAGATTTTGTCAAAAAGTTGCAGCATAGGGGAAAAAAAAAAAGTAATGCAGAAAATAAGAGCAAAATTATTGAGGAAAAAATTGTTTGCCATTTGTGATGGGCTGAATTGTGTCCCCCATCCCAAATAAGTGGAAATCCTAACCCCATATGTGCAATGGGAACCTTTAGAAATAGGATTTTTGCAGATGTAATCAAGTTAAGATGAGGTCATGCTGAATTATGGTGGGCTCTAGTCCAAAATGACTGGGGTCCTTATGATAAGGGGAGAAGAGACACAGAGACAGAGAGGAGAATGCAAGACAGAGACGCACAGGGAAGATGGCTGAGTGAAGGTGGAGCAGAGATTGGAGAGATGTGGCCACAAGCCTAGGAACGCTGGGGCCACCAGAAGCTGGAAGAGGCCAGGAAGGATTCACCCCTGGAGCTTACAGGAGAGAGCACGGCCTCCAGACACCTCGATTTCAGACTGCTGACCTTCAGAACTGTGAGAGAACAGATTTCTGCTGTTTAAGTCATCTAGTTTATGCCGATTTGTTATGGCAGACCTGAGAAATGAATGAACCGTTTTCAAATGGATTGGAGAAGGTATGACATCTATTAAATAGAGGCAAAAAGCCAGAGATTTCTGCATGATTGTTCTGTAAACCACAGCTTCTCTAAAAAAAGAAAGAAAAGTCAAACAGAAGAAACGGTCTGAGATGGAATAACAACAATGACACAAAAAGAATGAGCCCTCCAAAGTTCTGGTAGAAAGAAATGAATCATGCAATAGCCACATCTTATCAGATTTAGGTTAAATAAAAGCCACCTTAATGTCATCATATTGATGCTAAGGATTTGAGAAATTCAGGCTGGAGAGGAATAGGACAAAGAGAATAAAATAGTGACAGCATAGCCAATATGGAGGCAGAAAAAAATGATCCATGATGCTTAAATAATATGCACCCTCAAGAAGAAAATGGATTAATGGAATGGATGTAGCAAGCAAACTTTCAATAACAGGAAATGTTTGTGAGCCAAAAGAAGCCCTGGGTTTCCTGGGTCTCACTATCTTTCTCATGAAAATAATGGACAGAGACCAATACACAGGTGGATTTGGTGAAACCTATGAATTCTGAGAATAAAATAAAAATCTTAATCTTGAAGACATTATGCTAAGTGAAAGAAGCCCGTCATGAAAGACTACATATAGTATGATTCCATGGATACGAAATGTCTGGAATAGGCAAATTTACAGAGATTAAAAGTAGAGTATAGTGCCTAGGGCTGGGGGTGGGGAGGGTGCAGTGGCGAGTGGAGAGCAGAATTAGAAGTGACCACTTGCTAATGGGTGACAAAAATGTTCTAAAATTAAATTGTGGTGATGGTTGCACAATCCTGTGAATATACTAAAAACCACAATGAACTGAACATTTTAAATGGGTGAATTGCATTGTGTGTGAATTATATCACAACAAAACTGTTAAAAATAAAATTCAAAAGTCCTACAAGAGCACTGGCAGTAAAAAAAAGGAAAAGGAAAAAAAAAAAACAAAAACACAAAACTGCCTGATGGCAAATAATTCTAAGCACCATGCACATATGATTGTTCCATACAAGGACACACTTGGTGTGCCGGTTTGAATGTATTATGTCCCCCAGAAAAAAGCCATACTCTTTGGTGCAATCTTGTGGGGCAGACATAATAGTGGGGATTAAGTTGGAACATTTGAATTAGGTTGTTTGCATGGAGATGCGCCCCACCCAACTGTGGACGATAACTGATGGGATATTTCTGTGGAGGCGTGGCCCCACCCATTCGGGGTGGGCCTTGATCAGTGGAGCCATATAAATGAGCTGGCTCAAGGAGAGGAGACGGAGTGCAGCTGTGAGTGACGTTCTGAAGAGGAGCAAGCTTGCTACAGAGGAACATCCTGGGAGAAAGCCATTTTGAAACCAGAACTTTGGAGCAGATGCCAGCCACGTGCCTTCCCAGCTAACAGAGGTTTTCCGGACGCCATTGACCATCCTCCAGTGAAGGTACCCAATTACTGATGTGTTACTTTGGATACTTTATGGCCCTAAGACTGTAACTGTATAGCCAAACAAACCCCCTTTTTATAAAAGCCAATCCATCTCTGGTGTTTTGCATTCTGCAGCATTAGCAAACTAGAACACTTGGGGACACCACTTCCTCGAGGTTTCTCCCCATTTCACCTGGAATGGAGCCCGCCCTCTCTGTTTCTCTCCATACCTGTTCTCAGAGCTCATGCCTCATGCCCTGCAGAGAGCTCCCCCCACCTCCACATCCTGGCCCTGCTGCCTCGGGTCGGAACCTTCTACATCTCTGCTGCTCGCCTGGCTTTGCCATGAGGCATCTCATCCTTACAGCAAAGTTCCCAGGATTCTTGAGGGAAAAGAAATGATGCATGGAGGGGCAGGGCCACATTTTCATTGATAGCCCCTCGACACTGAAACTCAGTACAATCTGCCACGTCTCCTGATTGCCTTATTTTACCGGGAAAAGGAGCCCTTGTGGAAAAGATGGAGTTTGCTAATTAAAAGCTGTCTCAGTAATGACCAAAGCTTTAGGCTTCTGACCAGCTTGATTTCCCCAAGGTAGATTAAGAAGGTGTGTGTGTGTGTGTGTGTGTGTGTGTGTGTACAGACCACAGTAGACCCTTTTGAGAAGCATGTCATGATTCCCAGTAAAGACTGCTATGCCCTGACCCATCCGGGCCAGTCGTCCCTCACACAGTGACAAACACGTTGTCAAGCAGCAGAACAGTAGAGTATCATAGACCAGTGTGGTGCGTGCTTGGGTGCCCTCAAATAACCCGGGCATCTTGTTAAAATGCAGATCCTGCAGGCCTGGAGGGGAGGGAGGCTTGCATTTCTATTCAGCACCAGATGCGACTGATACAGTTGTCCTGGACGACAGTTGGAAAGCAAGCTTAGAGACAGTTGCAGTCTTCTGGAGAATTCCAGAGACAGAGCTGAAGGGGATGGAGTTTGGGGGTGGACAAAATGTTGACAATTCTAGGGCCAAGGAACTACACAAGTAAGACGTCTTGGGGTATGTTTAAAAGGAATAGTGAACCTGCAACAGTTCTATAGAGAAGGGCATGGGTAGGGCCGAGTGGGGAGCTGGTTGGAGCCTCTGGGTCAGGAGCAGAAGACTGGAACAGCAGGCTGAGATGTGTGGCTCTCCTAAGGGGCCCCTAAGGAGCTAATGCAAGTGTTTAAGCATGGAGGTAATAAAAGATACTTTCCCATCCTGTCACACTCAGTGAAGACGAGGAAGACTAAAATGGACTTAAAGTTACCTTTAGCCGAAAACAGACCAGTCCCAGAGTGACTTCCGCACAGATTTCAAAGCAGGGATCCTGGCGTACCAAAGCCTCAAACTCGTGAGAGAGCTGGACATGCTTGGAAGAGAAAAGGGAAACTCTGTTTGAGTTTCTCATTGCTGCTTAATTCAGAACTTAACCACCCAGAAAACTATTAGACCATACGTCTATAATTCATTTATATGCTTTGAGCAATTTTCTTCAACAGTTTACAGAGTCTACTCATCAGCTGTTCCCGCACAGGTTGAGAAGGAACTCGGTTATATGGGAAGAGGACTAGGGTCTTCAGAAAAATACCAACTGTAATGTTCTCCTATTAATGGGGCTACTTTTATCCCATCAAAACAATCTTTAATAATTTTAGAATAAACATTGCAAAGAGGTAGTTAAACCTTCTAGAAAAGAGACCACAGCTAACATCTATCCAGTTAGCATCCATTGCGCTAACAGTGCGCTGTGTGCTTCACCTGCACGTACATAATCCTCCCGATAACCTCACAATATAGAGGATAGTATTATTAGACCCATTCTGCAGATAAGGAAACAGAAGGTCAAAGAGGGCAAACATTATGCTCAATATCGATGATGAGAACTTGGCTGAGCTGGGATCCTTACACAGCTGCCCAACGCCGAAACTTCTGGGGCTGTGATTCCACAGCATTTGCCACTGAGAGATGGGAATCATTTCACCTCATTAAATGCACCAATCATATTTAACTTTTAGCGGTTTATAGAACTCAAAAGCTATCTGTTGTCTAGGAGCACGCCTTGTCCTTGTAAACTTGGGCATCCAGCACAGTGCTCCATGGTGTGGACACCCAAGGAGTAGTGGGGCCAGAATACTGTGGCCGAAGCCAGGAAAGAGTTGGGACTGAAGGTCATTATTAAGTGAGTGGTTTCTAGTCAGACCACTAGAGGACGCCAAAGACCTTGGAGCTGATCGGCGTGTTTTCGGAAGCTGAGTTCCTGGGGAAGCTACCCCTCCGCCTTGGGACACAGGTTCTGACAATCCATGTACCCTCCTGGTAAGGCAGGATCGGGCTTCACTCTCAGAGCTAGGCTTGGTGTGTTTTTTACACAAGGCAGCACAATCACTCCTCATTGTCCCTGAGCTTAAAGATGTCATCAATATGGAGAGATGGGCTACTCATTTTTTGCCTTCTGTTCCCATAAAAGCTGAAAACATTCTCATTAAAATTTTCTCAAAGGGAGAGGGGTCTATTTTACTCATACATTAACAGACATACTCCTTTCCTAGGTCTTTACTCCAAATAGATTCTCACAGTGCTTTATAGTTTCCTTAAGTTTCTTAAAACAACCTTGTAAGGAAGAGAGAAGCCAGTTTCGGGCATTTGCAGGCACTCTGAAAATGCTGGAAAATGGATGCACTTCTGTGTCGCCTTTTACAGAGGAGAAGTCTAGCAACACCCAGCCCCTGCCCAGAGCCGTGCAGTTGGTTGAACACCAGCACCAAGACTTAAAAGGAAGACTTTGGTTAATTTCTATCATTAGGGTTGGTGATGGCAGCCATGCCCCATTTCAATGAATCCTCTGGACCTCTGTTCATCAAAATCTGAGGATGCAGCTTAGGAAGGACACCAGCTGGAAATGAGCAGGCCTTCTGCAGCTGGCTGAATGTGTGTGCCTAGGGCAAATCCTGGCACATCCTTGATCCTCTGTTTCCTTGGCAATGGAAGTGGACTAGATTAGCAGTTCTCAGTCTTTAGTATACATCACAGTTACCTGGATGACTTGTTAAAATACAGATTGCTGGGTCTCACCAGGGAGAGCCTGATGCAGTGGGTCCAGGTAGGGCCTGAGATTTTCCACTTCTAACAAGTTTCCAGTAAATGAAGAAGCTGATGATGGGGGTCCACTCTTTGAGAACCAAGTAGACTAGATAATACCTAAGTTCCCCACCACTTCCTGGCCTGACTCTAAAATTCTCCTATTCTGGCTTTTTTTTTTTTTTTTTTTTTTTTTTGAGAAAACCATTGTGTTCTCACTATTGCCATTGTTGAATGGACCTCATTTTTGGCTGTATGTGGCCAAAAGAAAACCAAGCTGGATTTTTTACTTTGGAGTTGATAATCTGTTGCTTTAATGGAAGTGTTTTAAAGGATCCATAATAGTGCATTAGACCATTTTATAAATACCCTAATTGCAATAACCCAAACTATAGTCCAATTTCCTTATCATATATTTGCTTAATAAGAAATCTTGATTTATTTCTCAAGTCCCTTAAGACTTCCATAATAGAACTCAGATAAATAGTAAAAATAAAGTCACCTTGCGGATATAAGCCTGTAGTCCTTTGACCCCGTACATCCTAAAAACAAACCACATTTTCAAGGAGCGAAATCTTCGACCCAGTGGTATCTGCCAGTGCTGAAATAAAATATAAAATATAAAATTATCAGTGAGAATTTATCAAGAGCTGGTTTCCTTTTTGACTCATCGGTTCACTTCTTTCTCTTGGAGGCAGTCAATCCATCAGAGGCTAAGACTCATGTAGGATGGCAAAGCCCATGAGGGTGGGAGCAGTTCTAAGCTCTAAGAGATGAGGAGAGAACAGGCACTGTTGACTTGGAAGATGTTGAGGTTCAATGTATGCACTCAACAGATGCTTACTGAATGCCCACTGGGGCACAGTACTATGCTTGGGGGTTCTAGAGTGAGCACACACTGATGAGATCCTATGAAGCTCACAATCCAGTGGTTGGGTTGAAGAGAGGGCCTTCCCCTGACATCTCTGCCTAAGAGTAAGGAGGGAACAGAAACCCACATTTCTCTGCTGCTTGTTGGCCATATATTCTGGCACCATTTTCTACAACACTATCGATTCACTTCTTGCCCCACGTACCACTATGGAATGACTCACAAGACTTCCCCACCAGAAAATATAAAGACTAGTTCCACATGTTGGTCCTCAAGGAAGCTTTCCTTCTGCTTTTCCTAGCTCTTCCTGAATTTGTCAGCTGACTGGCCCTCCACATTCTGTATGATTCTGCCTATGGTTTAATAAAGCAAAGAGGAAAGGACATGTGATGAGAAGATGGATGGGGATCTTTAGGAAAGATCAAGTGACAGCACTTCATTTTTATTTTAGATGTAATGATATTCTATTTGAGCTTATAATGAAATATTGAGCATGACTCTCTGCCTTTCTCTTTTGTTCTGAGAATCCATCCCCAGGGGGGAACTAAGAGACTGGCTTCCCATTAGGTGTGGGTGTTGTGAGGTCAGTGAAGCAGACATCCAGGTGTCCCGCCACATGGTGGCACTAATGAGTGGCTGATGGTTGACAGCCTGGGACAGGTGGGGCCTGGCCCTTTCCATCTTCTCAGTTGCATGGGGGCTGTTCTGTGGCTCAGAAGTAGAAGGGCCAGGTAGGAGAGTTTTTACTAGCATTTGTTGAATGAACAAATGATATTCCAGTTCTGAATTGTAATAAAAGTAGCACCTTGGGATTCACATAAGCAATCAGTTGAGGGTAAAAGGGGAGAGTTTAGGAAGGAGAGCGCTTACATTGCAATGGGAAACATGGACGCCATCTTTAGATTCAGGGGGATTAGCATTGTCCCTATTTCATATCAGACCCTTTGCTGGGTATATACACACGTAATTTCACTTTATCTTCATGACAATCCTGTGAAATACAGGCTATTATCTCCATATACGGGAGGGAAGGCAGACGTGGAAAGGCTAAGTGACCTGTCCAAGCTGACAGAGCAAGGATGTAGCAGAGCCTGGAGCTCACCGACATGCACACAGCTGTCTTCTATTTAGCAATGTGTTTCCAAGGGGTTGGAATATTCAGTAAAAATTAAACTAAATTGCCTTGATCTCACTACTCCCCTAATACTCAGGAAAGCAATGGTTCCCTGCCATTATTCAGCACAGAGGCTGCTTTCAAAAATCATACAACTCATAAGCCATGCACATGATCCCTAGAACTTCATTATCAAGCCAACCTCCTAGAAATCAAATGTGATTTAAATGTAATAGTTGAAAGAACAGCAAGGTGGACTTAATTCTGATGGTACTGGAGTGGAAACGCATACAATGTGATTGAGAGCTCATTCAAATGGGGCCCTGAAATGCTTTCTCCAACTCTCCAGTGCCTGATGCAGGAGCAGTTGGACGCTCTCCTATATACCCCCTTGTGTCTTTTGTCAAGCAGAAGACCAGCCCCCTGTGCTGCCTTGCCTGGGAGCCCGGCCTTACCTCCTGCTAGGTTAAAAGTTCAGAGGGGGCACGGATCCTGTTTGGTTTCTCATTTTACCGTGGCACCAAGCCCCACACTTTGCCAAGCTGGAAGCAGCCATTCCATGGACTGTGGTTGACTGAGAAGCCTAAGTAATTAGGAGGAAAACCCATTCTACTCTCACACATGGATCATCTAAAAGGATTTTGCTTGTAGAAGCCTATGAGTATTCGAGGCTTCTTGGATATCAGATAAGATATTTCCTCCACAATAGAAACTTTTTAAAATCCTACCTCCTGTATGTCCCATATTTTGTCTCACACTTGAAAAGCCACCAAATATGGACCCAAATGTGCAGTTTCAACATCCAAATAGCATAGTGGGTTCTTGGTTAGTGGATGAGCTTTTGACCAGGTTCTTGGTTTTGTTTTAAGGAAGTTTGTTCACTTCTTTGAACCTCTGTCTCCTCATTTGTGAAATGGGGACAATCTATCCACCTTGCCCATGACCAGGCAAAATGTAGACACTTGACAAATAATGCTATCTTTATAATTTCCAGTCTGCCATTCGCAATCAGAAACAATACAAGCCTTCTCGGCCAAAACTTTTGTTCTGAACTCCCGCCTCTGATGGTAAGATTCAGTCCCTGTCCCCTTGTCCACTGACAAGCTAGAAGCCTGCCAGGGCCTGCTCATTTTCTCATCTCACAGTTCCCTGACTGATTTGGGGGGACAGACTAAAATTCTGAGGGTCTTCTCTTCAGCCTAGCGACTGGGACAGCCTTAGGTTTGGGCTTCCAACATCTCTGAAAAAATAATGATGTCTCTAATGTTCTGTGAAGCAGATGCAGAACCATTCCTTTGCTGCTAGGCCCAGTGGCACCTCTCAAAGAAGTGGCTGGGCTATAAGGACATTTGCCTCAGAATTCACTTTAGAGGTAGAAATTATAAAGAGTCCTGCAAGAGCATGTCAGCCCATCCGGGATGGAAAGGGGTCTCTACATTCTAGCAAAACTAGCAGCAAAGCTGCCAGAAAATATGGTCAGGGACCATCTAGGGTTTTGGCATAGGGAAAAGTTCAGGTCAAAAGTGGGGCAATGCCTGAGCCAGTGTGAGAAGGGATGGAAGGAAAAAAACACAGAAGGATGATACTGGTATTCTAGGACCCTCTTTGATGCTCAGTGACCCAGGGACAGGGCCTTCCACCCTCACACCCCCTTCTTTTTCTTTCCTGGTGGGGACATACTGACAACTCCTACTTCCTGGAGTTTATACTTTAAGGACTAACCTATGTTCATCAGTTTTTAGAAGACCTTCTTCTCCAAAATAATTTTTCCCATCTGCTTCATTCAATATTTCTTAAATTCATTTGTTTGTTTATTCTTTACCCATGAAATATTTGCTGAGAATATACTATGTGCCATCCCTTGGCTCTTTATGGGGGATTCAGCAGAAAATAAAGCACATTGTCTAACAGGAGCACACAAGTCAGGTGGAAGTCAGTAGGGGCCAGGCTACTGACCTGGTAGTTCTTCACACCTGCCTGGATACAGTTCCTTTAGAAACAATATGTGGGTCAGACTGAAGTTATACACACTGCATACAACTCATAAGCTACCAGTACATGATCCCCAGAACTTTGTTATCATCAAATATAACAACTGTGTAAGGAGAAGACGGAATACCCAAGGACTAGCTAGAGTTGGGACATTTCCCTTAAGCCAGGAAGAGGCATCAGAAGGGAGAAAGAGGTTTCGTAACTCTTTCAGAAAGACAGCTCATGGCAGTGTGGATAATGATGCATCACTGGATATATGATTCTCTGCACATCAGTCTCCCTCAGGAGCCCGGGAGTCTGGGAAGCAGGCATGGGACCTTGTTTACCTCTGAGTACCTGGCAGAACTAGCACACTGTCCCTGATTGGAAATGAGGCTTGCAGTCTGAGTGACCAGTTAAGGGGCCCCCTCAATGGTCTGGGTGAGAGAAGAAATAAATCTTAGGGAAAGGGCCATGTGGTTGGAGATGAGAGGACCTATCAAAAGATGTTTTGTTGGTAGCCCAGAAGGACAGTCTTGCTGATCCTTGAAACTCCTTTAACTGTGGCTGGAGCTTTTCATTAAACTAGTAGAGATAAAAGGCTTAAATTTTAGATGACTGATTGCAATAACAGAAAGAACAACAAATTAATTCCAGGGAACACTTATTCAAGCAATATAGCTCCAATGGCAGACAGCAGATCTTTCTCCAGTTCAGAAAAGGGGAAGAGGGTGTAGACTGAAGATTTTGATTGCCCAAGGAGAGTGAGATCCACCACTGAGGACAGCAAATGATAGAAAGATGGACAGCAGATTCTCTTCCCCCTCTAACAGGAGCTAGAAGTAGGTAATGAAGTGGGTACGATGAAGAAGAGTATGGGATTGGGGACAATTAGGAAGAACTGAAGAGGAGAAGGGTTTCCACTGGTGCAGAAGGGGCTTCAGAAAAAAACAATAGGCCAGGAAAACCAAAGGCAGACTCTGCCAACTTCAAAATTGTGGACCTAGTAGGCCATGCTTCTCTTCAACTCCTGGTGAACTACAGAAGCTGTCTGAGGAGATCATGTTTCCTGAGATGCTTGAGGCAGGCATGGCTGAGATGGTTCTTGTCTTTGGCATCATAACATAAACCAGCATTGCTGTGGATTATACACGAGGCACTTTAAAGACAGTGCCACATTTATGAGAGAAGAGTTTTAGTCTTAAAGGACTTGTTAGTCACTGGGAAGTTTTTAGCAGAACATATATTATTCGAAGTGAATTTTACATAGATAATTTTACATTATTTCCTAATAATATCTAAGCTACGAAAGAAGAAAATTTAAAGAATAAAATCCATGGTGTTGTCATGTCCTTTGACCTAATTATCCCATTCCAGGTCTTAGAATTAGGAAATAATTTATCATAGCAAAAAACTATATATACAAGGTGTTCATTGCAGAGTAATTTATAAAAGCAAATAAAACCAGAAGCACCTAAATGTTCAACAATAGGGAAACATAAATAATTTTACCATAGAGCATGGAATTCTATGTAGCCTTTTTATTAAGGTCATGGAGAAGTACAGAAGCATGTCACAATTCTAGTTTTAGCAAAATAAAAGCAGCTATAATGTGGTAAGTGTGTAGCCTTGGTGTAATTCTAAGTCTGAGTACAGTCATGAACAAGAAGAGGATACACAGATGCCAAACCCACTACTGTGAGGATGGGGAGGTTATGGGTGATCCTGTTCTCAAAACTACTTTTATTACTATTGTCATATCATCCCTTAAATAATAACTTTCTAAAAGATAACTGGATCCTGAACAGGGATTTTATATCAAAATGTTAAAAGAAATAACTCAGTGATCTCTCATCTTTGAATCAAACCCAATTATGCATACAACCTGAATTGCCTTCTTGGTTGGTACCAGGCAATCTTGGTCAAAACTCTGACTTAGGAAGAGCCTTGAGGGATTGGTAAGATTTTCTGGTGCCCTAGACTCCCGGCTTGCAGCTGTCAGCAGCCAGTTGCCAGTTAAGAGCAGACCAGAAGCTAGGATCCAAGAAAGGAGGGAGATACAGGAGACTTTGAGAAGCAGTCCTGGCTAGGGCCAGTAACAAGCTGGGCTCAGATGTCTCAGATGCACAACCTCTATCAGGAAATGGTGGTCCCTGCTATGATAAAGTCTTTTGTTCATCATGTCTGATCAGAAAAAAGCTGGACACAGGTGTTCTCTTGGGGCTCCACTTCTGTCCCCCTGAGTTTCACCTTTCCCCTGGGGTTTCTCTTCTTTTGATAAAGCTCCCACCACTACTCTTGGTTCTCATTCCTTTCCAGAATTAGGCTAGGACAATCTGGTATTTTCAAAATAAACTTTACTAAATACTTGTGGTGAATAAGGAGAGAAAAACAAGGCAATCCAGAACAAGGCTGTTGAGATGACCACATTCCATTTAAGCACTTTTTATGTTCTCTGACCCTAAATTCTCCCACCACATTGGAGCCAGCCTCAGACACACAGCAACAACTCTTAGGGGCAAAGGATAGCCCCTTCCTTACAAAGAGAGCTGAGTGCAGCTCCTTTCTCCCTTCCAAGGAGCACAAAGTTGATTTCCTCCTAAGTTAAGATCTCTAAGTGGTGGGCTTAGCAAAGCTGCCCATTGCCAGGCAGAACCCCACACATTTGCTAGTTAGGACCAAGTTAGAAAGTGTCCTTTTGTGGGATCCTGATCGTGAGAGTAATGGGCAGCAGCAGGAGTTATATCCCAATGAAAACACCAAGCATTCTAGTCACATTATGATTATATTTTGGATTACAACCGACATGGAGCTTAGTGAGACAAATCTTTCACTTACCCTGTAGTCAGTGATAAGTCCTATTGAAAAGAAAGAAAAAGAAAAAAGAAACCATTAGACATACTTGTTGAATAAATGCTTCATGTTTCTCATCCTCAAGGTAAATTTCCTACATCACACATGAAATCTCCTGAATCAGACGTAAATCTACCCAGAGATCTGGGGCTGGGTTTTCTTTTGTGTCCCTCTACTTTATGGCACTTTCCAAGGTAACAGATTCAAGGGAAATTCTCTGAGAACAGGATACCCCAAACACAAATTGGAAATGCAATGTTATTAGTGGATTCTCATTAGTTTGGCCTTCTGAAGTTACATGAGCATGAAATCTGAGATTTCTTCTAGTGCCCAGGAATAAATTAGCATTCAGATCACGTAAATCATTCATCATTCATTCACTCATGCATGGGAATGTGAATTTTTGCTTTAAGGAGTGATTAGCAAATGTAAAAAAAAAAAAAGAATCAAACTCTTGGTGGAAGAATTCATTTCTGCATTCTCAGATCTTAGTTCAGTATCTGGCACAGAACAGATACTCAGTGAATACCTGTTGAATCAATTTCATTATCCAGGATTCAATAACTCCACATTGGTCAGGAAAAAATGGCTGGTTTGCATTTTAGTCTCGCCTCATGCCTAAAGCAATAAATACCAGGATGGCATGGGGGAAAGAACACTGGATCAGGAGTCTGAAAGACATAGTTCCTAGATGTATGACCTTGGGCAAAGGATAAGTTGGAAATGGTGAAGACAGCACTGCTGCCATTCAGATTTGAAGAGAAGGGAGTCACGTGCTTTGGAAATCAGGTCATCTAATGCAGGCCAGACGATGCACGCTGTGGCTTGTATATGTCTCCCTCTTCCCAGGGAACAGCAGCTGTGACATGGCCATAATCAGGTCGTCAGTTGCGACAAGCTGTTCGACTAATGTAATCACCCGATGATTCACCCTACAGACTGACCTTGATCCACTGCACAAGCAGGTCTATGTCATATTTACAAGGAAAGCTACAGTTACAGCTTATTATAATTTTGGCTGCCAGGCCAGACCAGGCCTTTTCTCAGTTAGGATCATAAAATGGCAGAGACGGGAGAAAATGTAGAACCATTGGGCCAACCCCTTTATTTTACAAGTGATCCAAGGAGAAAGCCAAAGTACACTGGTTCTCTCAACTTAAAGGTCAGTGTCCTTCCCTTCTCACCATACAGCCTCTCATGAGTATAAGCATTGCTGAACAAATATAACATCAGTAGCAGAATTATTATCAGAGGTAACATGATGATGACTCATAGATACCAATAGAATGAAAAAAATAACAGGATTTGAAGGAGCACTTGGCATGAGTTATGGGTTGAACTGTATCCCCCAAAAAGTGTTCATATTCTAACCCTGCACCCGTGAATGTGACCTTGTTTGGAAATAGGCTGTTTGAAGATCTGATTAGCTAAGATGGGACCAAACAGGATTAGGGTGGACCCTCATCAGGGGTCCTTTTAAGAAGAGGGAAATTTGGACACAGAGACAGACAAAAGAGAAGACAATCATGTGTAGGTGGAAGCAGAGAATGGAGTTATGCATCTACAAGCCAAGGAACACAAAGGATTGTTGGCAAACCAACAGAAACTAGAAAGAGGCCAGGAAGGATTCTCCCCTACAGGTTTCAGAGAGAGAGAATGACCCTGCTGACCCCTGGGTTTTGGACTTCTAACGTTTAGAACTTTGAGACAATAAATTGCTGTTGCTTGAAGTCACCAAATTCCTGGTAATTTGTTATGACAGCCTTAGGAAACTAATGTAACATGCAGTAGGCACTCGGTAAGAATTCGTTGAATAGCCAGATGACTGTCATGAATGAAAATGAATAACCCTCCTTTTAAATTTATGTCACTGCACCATCCAGTAGGGTAGCCACTAGTTACATGTGGCTATTTAAATTTAAATTAATTTTCTCCAGTCACACAAGCCACATTTCAAGTGCTCAATCATCATATGTGGTTAGAGGCTACCATATTGGAGAATGAAGAATTATATAACATTTCTTTCATTGCAGCAAGCTCGATTGGACAGCACTGAGTTTCAAGTAGAAGGCTTTGGATACAGTTGCTTCAACAGCCAAACAACATTATTAGTGCAAGTTGGAATTTGCATCTCAGGGAATCTGCTTTCATAAGAACTGGTTAAAGGACAACTTGGCTGTTTCCTTGTACAATTATTACTTACAATTATTACAATTATTTAACATAAAGAATGATGGTCCCCTCTTAGCCAGCAATTTCCTATGACAATGGTTTTACTTACACTGTGGACTACACAATATGTCCGATGTGCCTAGTAAGGCTTTAAAACTACGTAAGATAGGTGTAGGGTGGAAAGCTTACAAACTTTGTAAATGGCACATATTGAAAACAATAAAAACAAACAATGTATAGAAAAAGACTAGCAAGAAATACAATATATTAACAAAGTTTGCATTTGGGTAGTGGGATTGTGGGAATTGTTTGGCCCACCATTTACTCTTTTCTAATTGCCAAATGCACAGCTTTTATAATGAAAGAATATATCTGAAAAGTCTATATATCAGGTGTTTCCATTTTCCTATCTCACCAGGATTATGACAGAATTTTCTATTGTCAAAAATTTTTTCCCACTTATTCTGGTACTAGTTAAAGTCTACCACTAACTTGCACATTGGTACAAGTCATGAGACAATATATGTAAAAGTGAAAAATAAATGTGAGGACCAATTGTCATCATGATCACTTCCACTGTGGTAGGTTGAATTATGTACCCCAACCTACACATGTTCTCAATCTTAATCCATGTCCCTGTGGATGTGAACCCATTGTCAATGGAAACTTCTGAAGATGTTATTTTTAGTTAAGATGTGGCCAACTGAAGAGTGATGGGCCTTAATCCAGATTACTGGAGGCCTTATAAAGAGAAGCTGGAAATCAGCAGGAACCAAGTAGAGAAAAGAAAGGACACCGCCATGTGATGGGAGGCAGAAACACAATCCAAGGAACCCCAAGGATTGATGGCAGGCAGCACTAGAACATTACAGATTTTCAGGAGAAAGCAAGCCTTCTCACTATTTTAGTTTTGGACTTCTTACAACCTCAAAGCCAATAAATTTCTGTTGTCGAGCCAAAACTAATTTGTGGCATTTGTGAAACAGCTCAGGCAAACTAAGACACCTGCTGTTGCTTCCATGGTTACAGATCACCCAGTCCACACTAGGCAATGGACAGCAGGACAGCAATGGTCTTTCCCTTATGGGTTTTATGTTCTAGTGGGAGAGACAGACAATAAACAAGTAAACCAATGAGCAAGACCACCTCAGCTAAAGATAAGCACCATGAAGACAATCATCAGGATGATGTGGGAGAGAACTAGTGAGGGGGGGAGTAGCCTGCTTATAAGGAAGGGTCTGGGAAGACCTCACTGAGGGATTTGAATGCTGAGAGGGAGGCAGCCTCTGAAGATCCGTGCAGTGTGGGGAGCAAGAGAGAGTGATGTGCAGAGCTGGGACCAGCCACCAGGGCCTTGGGGGCAGCTGGGAGGGTTTTAACTAGAGGGCAGTGCAAGCCACTGGAAGATTTTAAGCAGGCAAAACAAGGATTTGGCCTTCTTTTCATAAAGATCACTTTGGCTGTTGGGAGATGAGGCTTTTCAGTTGCTGGAGGATCCAGGTGAGAGAGGATGGAGAGAACGGTCCTCTGCTTCAAGTCTGTCACTACTGCTTAGGGCTCCCTCCAGCAAAACGACATCATTTTCCATCTTGGAGCCTGTTTCCTCATCAATAAATTGAGGGGGCTGGGTTAGGTACCCCGAAGGCCATGGTCCTGTCCACAATGAGGGTGGATGCTTTGTCGGACAGGTATGGGGAGGGATGCTCTGACAAGGTAAGAATGGACAGGTGCTGCTCCAAGCAAAGTCCGGGAAATCCTGTCTTTGTTTAATGGAGCTGGCAACCCAAATGCGGGGAAGGTGGAAAATGATTTGGTAATTACACAGGCCTGGTTGCTGGTAGACAGAGTCAGGTTTGTGGTGTGTAATTGTCCTGTGTTTCATTAGTTCTAGGGGATCTATCTGGATGAGCTTCTGCAACTACAAGTACAAACATAAACATTTAAAAATATTATTTCCAATTACAACGTTTTTAAAAACTTAAACATGTAGAGAAAATAAGGCTTTTAAAAAGATGTTTATATCAGCTTGGATCCTTCTTCCAAACATTCAGATTTTATGCTTGGATCAAGCTACCTCTTTCAGAGAATTCTGGATTTCAGTCTCTTTGGCTCAGCCCTAAGCGCTCAGCCTGTACTAAGTTAGGCTTTGGTGCTGGGCCATGGACTAGGAGAAAGGATAGCAGCGATTTTATGAATTTTGTAGCATCCTAGAAGGGCGTTTTATGAGAAGCCACCAGAGAAATGTCTTTTGAGTTTCTTCACTCCAAACCAGGAAAGCTCTGCTTCTTAGCCTGGAAAATCACTGAGCTTGAATGACGTTTCATGCTGCCCCCTCTGCCCTAGTCACTGTGAAGCACAAAGCCAGGTTGGAGGACCCCTCTAGCAACTGTGCAGATCCCTTCTGTGGGCACTGAGAGCAGCCTGTCCTCACCCCTGCTGTGTGACTTAGCACACTCTTGTCCATTCCCAAGCTTATCTCCAGTACTGGACACCAAGCGCAGATTCTCAAAACAAATGAATGAAGTGTGCACATTATGTGCTGAACTGCCCTGAATTTCACCTTTTTTTCTCTTCACTCCTACTCCTGCCCAACTTTCTTCATTTACTTTTTTGTTTCCCGTGTAGCATCAGTCCACACTGATGCTAATCCTCTTTCAAACAGACGTTTGGGCTGGCATTATTTTAATGTGTCCTTTTACGGTGGAGGAGCTTGTCCCGTGTGGAGGGCCCATGGCTGGGGCCCTCTAGCCCTGCCTGCTGCACAGTGCACTGACCAGCCCAGGTTCTAGAAGCTTCCACAGTGGGCGCCTCCACCAATAGAGCCCAAGACACCTTAACCAACTCACACGGAGGAAGGTGCTACATGGACACGTGCAGTGAGAGCATGGCATTTCCTGTGCCCTGCATCACTCCACCCCTGGGATCGGGTCTTGGGTGAGAAAGTTCATCTCCTGGATCTTAAACACTTCAATGCCACCCTGATGAGAACAGACCCAGAAACAGACTGCAAAAAGGAAGAGCCACAGCTTACCTGAATCCTGATGGCTGTGCTTTAGGTAAAGAGGGTCCAGTTTAAAGGCTCCAGTTAAGTCTGTTCTCTTTTTCACCCTGGTTTTGGGGAACACATAATAATAGGGCTTAATGGCAGAGTGCCTTAGACTGGAAGATGCTGCTTCTTGGCTCTGGGGTCCTCTCCCTCCCTGTTTTCCACCAGGCGAATCAATGGCTCTGCAGACTTCCCTCAGGGATCAGCTCAGGCATGCCTTTTCTGCACATGTGCTGCAACCCTGCCCATCATCTGTGCTCCCACAATGCCCTGGCCTTGCCTCTCGTGCAGCATCAACCTCCAGAGTTCTGGAGGGCACGGTTAGCCTTTACTGCTTGCTGTTCTTTCAGGGCCTAGCACAGTGCTGGCCCCTGGAAGGGCTCAGTAAATGTGTGTTGAACAAACAAGCAAATGGGTTAAGGAGGAGAAGGCAGAGATCACAGGGATGGCCCGATGCTAAGGTGCACGTGTTGTCTCCAGAACTCAGTCCCGTTCCGCCTACTTGTCCCATGGAACATTCATATTGATCACACTCTGGGTAACTCAGGCCCAAACTCTCATCTGGGCTGGGATTTGAGGGGCCTGAGCTTTATGATAATTGCCTCTCTGCTTCATTGGGCAGTGTGGACACCATCTCAAAGCAATTTTGAGGTAAATAAAGTATCCTAGGGGCAAACTAGAGAAAAAAATGTCAATCTGACAGTAGCTTAGTCTTGAAAACAAATATAATGTGAGAGTCGCTGAAAGATAAAACCCAGAGAGCATGAAATAAGGATGCCAGGATGTGGATTATCAATGAGAGATGGGAGAGAGGGAGGCTATATTTATTTAGAAAAGATAATTGAGGCTTTACTTCTATAAAGAGTCAAAGAGAATGACTATGTCAGTAAGCAATAATAAACTTTCTAGTGTATATTCTCTCTTTGATCCAGGGAAGAAAAATCCATTGCATGTAATGTTATGTGTGTTTATATAGGATTTTTGTTGCATTGTAGAAAGATATTTGATGAGGAGCCGCTGGAAAAATATCCTTTAGCTCTCTCCATATTAGGGAAAGCCCTGTTCCTCACCCTTAAACCTATATCTGTATCAGTACCGATACTGATATGGCATATATATATACACATACACACACACACACACACATACACACACACATACATGTCATATAGATAGATAAACAGATATACTCCATCATCTATCTATACCATGTATCTCTATCATTTATCTATCATATCGATCATCTATCTATCTATCTACCTACCTACCCACCTACCTGTAGAGTATATATGGGCATACTGTATATGGAAAGAGAGGGGGACAAAGAGAAAGAAAGCAACATAAATATTTATAGCTATCAATAGATAGTTTTGTAAATGAAGATCACAGTTCCCTTCCCACTGATTGCCTGTAATGACCTTTGAGCTGTTTGTTTCTTGATTTTAAAAACTATGCAGTATTGAAGCCATACAAAAGGTATAAAGAATAACCTCATAAATACCTGTATATCCACACCCTGCTTATGAAATACAACTTACCCACACAGTTAAATCCTCCTTGTATGTCCCTCCCCTCATCCCTTTCCTCTCCCCGCTCCCCAGAGGAGTCCACTAGGCTGAATCTGGCTTTATCACTCTCATGTGGTTCTGCAAAAATTTCCATAAAAATCCCTAAACAATCTTTGGTCTTGTTTTGCATGTTTTTAAAAATATAAATGGTGTCATTCACTGGGTATTTTTCTAGAATTTGTTTTTTCTCTCAAAAATACAATTGTGGGTTTCATACACATTCACACACTTAGCTCTAGTTCATTCACTTCCACTACCTCACTGGATTCCATTTTGTGAACATATCATAATTCATTAGTACTCCTATTTTCCATTTTTTGTTAAGACAAACTATGCTGTTTTGAATATTCTCGTGCATGTCTCTTGGTGCACAGGGCAGGAAAATCTCAGGCTACATATCACATTACTGAATTGGAACAGGATAAAGCATAGCTTCTACAATCTTAAGGGATAGATAGTGCCAAATTAGTCTCTAAAATGATTACGTCAAATAATATTCACACCAGCAGCATACAAGCTGCTACTGTTCCACATCCTCACCAACATTTAGTACCAAACTATTTTATTTTCCACAATCTTTAGTGTTTCATTGTGATTGTTTTTGATTACTATGAAAAAGTTTTTTTTTAGCAAATAATAAAAAAGATAATAAAAAGAAAAATAAAATGTCATACAATACAATAGCAAGGACAGAAAACAACACCATAACCAAGATTCCCATATCCCTCCCTTATATCTCCCTCTCATACACAATTAGCTTTGGTATAATGCTTTTGTTACATTTAATGGGAACATATTACAATATTACTGTTGACCATAGACTCCAGTTTGCTTTGACTATGTTTTTTCCCAATTATCATTGTGATTTTAATTTGCATTTTTGGTGACTAATGAGATGAAGTAACTTTGCATTTACTAAGAAAGAGGCCACTCTTCTTTCTTTTTTGGTAAGGAAACTTTTTTTTTCTGTTAGGTTGTTTGTCTCTGACATTGTAAAAATTCTGCAAATATTATGAATATTAATTTGAGCACAAGGGGGATCTGTTTGTGGACTTTCTCTTCTGATCTCCGGTTCTAGTTACCTATACTTATGCTGCTTTATAGTTCATATTGATAACTGATAGGCAAGTTCCCCCACCATATTTTTCATCAAAATTCTCTTCACTTCTCTTGGTCCTGTGCTAATCCATATAAATGTGAGAGTCAGTTTTATCAAGTTTCACAAAAATGCCCAGCCAGAATATTTATGAAAATTGCAATGTGATTTGATACTGGGTCTTTCTCTCCATGTATGTAGCACGTGACTCCATTTAGACATAGGTCTTCTTTGATGGCTTCCAAAAAATTCTATTATTTTCTCCATAAAAATCTGAATAGGTTTTGTTATATTTATTTTTAATAACCTCTTTTCTTGATATTATAAAGGGTATCTTTTAAAAAATTACATGGGCAGCTTGTCATAGATGTAAAAGAATGCAACTTTTAAAAACATTAGTGTATCTAGAAACCTTGTGTGTTTTCCTACTAGCTATAATATTTGATTGAAGAATTTCTCTTTTTGTATTGTAGGCAGTCATATCACCAGAGAATCATGAGAGTGTTATATCTTCCATTCTAATTTTTATATTTTTACTTCTTTATGTTCTCTTCCCATGCAGGCTAGGAGAGTACAGCATTGAATAGAAGTGGTGAGTGGCATGTGTGAAATTTGAGGCTTTCTTGGGAGAAGATCTGATATTAAAGAAACATTAAGATCTGAGTAGAATGGCTCATATTTACATATAAAAGATTCAAAATACCAAATGAACAATAAGAAGCTCACGAACAGAATAATGGAATCATTATGAAACGTATTTACTATGCTTGTAATGATTGCAAGTTTTAGAAACTTCAATTATCTTGTCCATTTCGATAATAAAGAGTATATCTAATGTGTTTACTTTAAATTATGGACTAACCATTGGTAAAATTTCATTAAACACAAGAGAGATGCTTCTTATTTTAAGGAATACAAAGAAGCCAGTAGGAGCAATTAAAAAAAAAAAAACAAAACCAAATCCTCCATTTATTGCTTGTTTGTCGTACCAGTAAGGTCTTAAAAGACATCTACAAAAAAAATTCACAACTTTAGATTGTTTGTTTGCTTGTTTTAAACTTAGAATTTTAGAGGGACACCTGTTCTTTCCCAATGTGTCCTTCTTACAAGCTTCCTTATTTATTTTCGAATTCTATTGTTAGGATAGCTCACAAGCTCACATCACTGTAAGAATCTCGTAAACTAGCAAAATATATTTTTGATTCCATGGATACAGGACACACAAAAAGCCTCCCAGTAGGTCGCCTTCACCCTCTCCTCCAGTCTCTGCCACCACATCACACTACAAGGCACCACACGCTTCCATCCTCCGCAAAGAGCAAGGACAACGAACATCGACCGCGCGTGCTCAGCCGATCCCACCATTTCAAGGCGGCAGAAGAACCCACGCCTTGAGGAATCTGGGGGACGGGGCGGTGCTGGGGTCCCCGTAATACTCAGGACTATTTTCAGTGACAGCTTGAACAAAAGTGGAAATAGAATTAGGGCCTTATTTTGGCTCCTGCACACCAAGAAGCGGCTGTCATGTTCTGCTTCCTTCTCCTTAAGGCACAGTGTTAATGTGTTTTATGAGTAACCTTCCCTTTGTATGTGTGTTCACAAAATATGTATTGCTTTGCATGCACGTATTCCTAATGTTCATATTGAGAGAGATGTCATTCTGAATTCTACTCTTTATTTTCCTCAGCACTAGTTTTTAAAACTTCACCCATATTGCTTTGCTCTGGCTCTGGCATGGGCAGCTGTATCTCAGACCTCCAGTTTCCTCATTCATAAAATAGGATTAACAATTCCTTCCTCAACAAAGCTGCTGGGTGCCTCAAATGAGATGCTAGAAGAGAAAGTAAAGCACTACATTAATAGGAGGTATTTGGGACGTAAAGTGCATATAAGAAGCATTATTACAGTCAATGTAAATCAGGTGCCCCTTAGAGGGTTTCAGATGCAATCCCTTTCCCCAAAGAAGAAGGATGGGGGAGGAGAGCACAGTCTCCTTTCCAGACAGCCCAAGAACTCTGGTTTGTACTTCACTTCTGCCGAGAAGCCAGATGCTGCAAGTTAACTTTGCGTAAGCATTTCTTCAAACCAAAGCATCTGCTGAGCAAATACTAATCTTTACAGTGTGCGTGCTCCAGGAGCCTGAGGCTCAAACGTGCCCAGGGCCAGGCCAGCAACCTCACAGCATGTGGCAGGTAAGGCACTGGGCTGAACTGGGCACAGAGCTGCTGCTTGGCGCAACACATCTGTCACCTCACAGAAATGTACTTTAAAGGTCTCACATTATTTGGAGACATTAGAAACCAGCACGTTTATATAAACTATACCAATTTTAAATGTGTACTCATTTAAAACAAATATAAACACATGTGGACCAAACCAGTTAATCTTGGTGACTCTTAGCCAATTCTGTGTTGAGACTCTTGCTCGGGTCCTTTGCACTTGCTGCCCCCCAGATCTCTGTGTTGCCTGTTCTCTCACCTCATTCAGTTCTCTGCTCAAGTGTCACTTCATCATCGAGCCTTTCCCTGACTGCTCTGTCTAAAGCAATCCTTCAATGAATGAATGAACCAATCATTCAGTCTCCCTGTCAACG
Source organism: Choloepus didactylus (assembly GCF_015220235.1). NCBI lineage: Eukaryota > Metazoa > Chordata > Mammalia > Pilosa > Megalonychidae > Choloepus > Choloepus didactylus. The sequence goes on along the minus strand of NC_051311.1, from coordinate 158,205,528 downwards.
TTCTTTACCCACAGCAACGAGGCATTCCCTGTGCCTCTAAACTGAATCTCTCCCCTCCCTCTTCCCAAACCCCTTCCCTCACATCTGTCTTATCACATGGACCATAATCTGTATTGACCTATAATTTACTTTATTTAGTTTCTCAGTTTACTGTGGTTGTATTTTATTTACTTGAAACTCCCCCATAGGCAAGACTCCTTGAGTACAAGATAATATTGCTCTTGTTTTAGCCTCCACAATGCTCAAAAGCAAATGTCCTTTAAATTAAACTGTGATCCTTCCTCCTCATTGTTGTTTTTGGTTTGGACTGAGCTGCTCTAAACGCAGAAACTGTTCCACCAGAATGACATGCAGTGTAATTCCTGAGGTAGGGTGGCCTGGACAGATGAATGAAGGACACAAGAAACCACGTAAGCCTGGTGATATTAAGAATTTTCACTGTGTAAAGGGAAAGAGCAACTTCTTTTGTAGTAAGAACAATGAAGAAATAATAGGGAGTGAGTGAGTGGGTATAGTGAGACCAAAAGAAATCTGTAAGTTTAATAAGAATCAAATAAATACAGAAATATATGGCATAATTAAGATCATGGATTTAAAGCAAATTGGCTTGATTTAAATCCCTAAAGACTAGCCTTAGGACTTTAGTAATTTCTGATGAGCTCAGTGCCTAAAACATAGTAAAGTTGAGCAATTTTTACCTTAAAACACAAATCCTAAATCAAATTTAGTCAATCAATATTCATGTCTCTTTATTATGTCATGGGGTGAGCCCTTGAATTTGGAAGAGACTTGATTTTTTTCCCCAAGATACATGAAATCTTTCCCAAAACCTTGACAATTGTTCCTGCTCACTCAGAAGAAAGGGCACATTGTTACTATTTTAAAATTTATTTAGCCTTTCAAACCTGTAGGGGGCTTCTCCAAGTACTGAAAGACACCCTTAAGTCCCCAGCTAATTAAAAAAACACCATGAGAATTAAACAAATTGCTCTTCTCCGTGGCAATATTTGAAATGCCGGGGGCCACTCTTATAGCTCCACCTTCCTTTAAATTTTTTCTAAAGGCTAATAACCCTCCTTTCCCTCTTCCTTCTCTGGATGACATGACATCAACCCAGCATTTCCTTGTCTCGTCTATATGTCAGCACTACTTCATCGAATTTCGTCTTACAGGGGTGGTGCCTGAACTGAGCATGAAATGTCAGGTATGATCAGTCTGAGATGATAAAAACTATCACTTCTTATTCTGTATACTCTATAGTTGCTATTATTAGCTCTTCTGGCTGTCTCATCACAGTCAATTAAAGGCTCAAAATCTTTCTCACCATGCTATGACATGGATGAACCCTGGAACATTGTGCTGACTGAAATCAGCCAGACACAAAAAGACAACTCTTGTATGAGTCCACTTATATGAAATATCTAGAATAAGCAGATTCATAGAGACAGAATGTAAACCAGAGATTACCAGGGGCCACCCAACCAGGGTGGAGGTAGGGAATGGGAAGTCATTGTTTAAGGGGTACTGAATTTCTGTTTGGGGTCATGGAAAAGTTTTAGTAAGGGATGGTGGCCATGGTAGCACAATACTGTGAATGTGATTAATACCAACAAAGTATATGCTTAAAAAGATTTAAAATTGTAAATCTCATATTATATATTTTTTTCATGATAAAAATGAAAAAAAAACTTTCTCCTTTCCCCTCAAAAAATCTTTTTCACCACATCACTGATAAATCATATTTTCTCTCATCCTTAACTTATGTTTTGATTTTCTGGACCCAAGGGTAGGATGTTACATTCATTATATTTGTTTCTGTCATATCTCAATGTTTTATTTCACCATATTTTGTTTCCTGATATCTTTGTGCCACTCAGTGGTGGATAAATGCATTGTGCATTTAGATCTATGCTCATTTCCTCATCTGTAAAAATTTGGCTGACATAATACTCTGCTTACAGAGCTGTTCTGGGGAACTGAGTGAGTTATTATCATATCATATCATATATCAATTACATTACAGGTAAAGCTTAGAAGAGTGCGTGGCACCTCTTAGCACTCATTCCATACTTACTATTGATATTATTATTTTATTCAGGTAACAAACACCAAGGCACATCATGAACCTCCCACCCTTCTGGTTACCACCACTCTGTCCCTGATAGCCCTCAGTTTACTGGGTCCATGAGAATTTTGTGGCTTCCTCTGGAAAATGCATAATTGGTATCTAACTACTATGCTGTTTGCTACATCACTCTCATCAATGAGGACAGCAACTCCATCAAAAAACAAAAGGCATCCAAGCAGCATCCCGTGTCAGCTGGCTCCGACAGAGCACTCTGCTTAGAACCTGTCAAATAAACTCCAACCCCTTAGAGAGCTTCCACAACTGATTCAACATCCCAGCAGAATTAAATTACATTTCAATCAAAGTTAAATTTTAAATAAAGTGCCTTTGGACACACCATGTAAGCTATCCTTAAATTAACCCATTTTAGGTAAAACAGAAAAACACAGGCACAAGAATAGAAGAGAATACTAACATTCACAAAAGCTCTAGATTTTATAAATAATTATTAGTATTTAGGACAAAATTAAATCTAAAGTGCAGTGTACTAATTGGTTATAAATCGAGTATCAAAAGTTGGGGAAAAGCATATGACCAAAAAAAAAAAAAAAAGAATTTGAATAGAAGGGAAGTAAAGTACTCAATTTGATTTACCTTTACTTAAACTAGTAAAAGGGCAAACTAATCATTTTGATCATTTGGCAAACATGGAGAACTGACTTTAGTTGGATTGTAAGGGCTGTTTTCTCTACCTTTCCAAGATGAAAACCCATTCATTGAATTATTTATTTAAAAATTTTGTATGAAATTCATGCAGACCCTCCTGTTTTAAGATTGCTTAATCAACTTCTGATTCTAAAAAAATCAGGAGGACATTTATAGCTTCTAGTGTTCTTATCATTCTAGGTTTCAGTGATTATTGTTTCTTAAGCACCATCTATGTGAAGTAATATTATCCACTTTAATTTTTGAGTTATTTTTCTTTCTCTAAATATAACCAAAGTGATTAAGAATATCCAGGGGAAATTTCTATCTTAGGAAAGAGGAATATTTTACTTTTTTCCTCATCAACTGCTAAAGGGTTGGACTGATTAAGAATCTAAGAGGAAAAACATAGAAGCAACTGAATTAGAAATATATACTGAAATTTCCTTGCATTTGTTTTCTGATTATGTTAGGTAAATTAAATTACAGATTTTCTCTGTTAGACTTCTTTCTTCTTTTGCCAACATATTGCAATAATATGTTCTAGGTAACAGTTTGCAAGCAGGGTAAGATTTAACCAGAACTCTATGAATGTTTCAGAAATGGAGCAAGTAGTGTGTTGGCTTTATGTGCTCCTCCAGCTCTTGTCGCTTCACCAGGTAAATTTTTTTCAGAGAAACCGTCATCTAGAAAGAGCAGTGGGTCTAGGGTAATTGACATCTAATGAATGGGGAAACTTACCACATGGCAGAACAGTCAAAATTCACCAAAAGCCATTTGTGGGGGTTAAAATTAAATGAATCTGCAAACTGCAAGGAAATAATAACGACAGAAAGAAAACATTTCAGTTATGAAAGAATAAGGAACCCATACAAAAATAATTAGAAGTTTATATTCTCAAATGAGAAACAAGCCACCAAGTCAGCAAGGCCATGGAGAAGGGGACATCCTGGAAACCATGGGATCTGGGCAACGAGGGCAGTTGAGAAAATCTGGCTTCACCAGTCTGGGTGACCTGACTTATCTGAGCCTATTTTTCTTCAAGTTAAAATAGGAAAAACACATTTGGCCTCATGAAACGTAAAATTACACATTGATCTCATTCTGGGTAGCAGCACGAAAGAAAGGTAATAGCTTTGGAATTGGAGTAACTGGGGTTCGAATCCCTGCTCAACTGCTCAATCTCCCTGTGGAATGGGAGAGGCTGTGAAATAACAGCTCTAAAGCCCTCAGCATAGCACCGGACACCGAGGAAACCCTCAAGCGTATAGGCTGCTACTGGTGCAGATTTGTGGTTGTTAGGGCAGCCCTGTGGCGAGCCCACAGAATGCTAGTAAATAAAACATGGCAACTGTCTTCCAGGAGCTCACTCTGTTTAGTGAGAAAATCTGATAGGAGAACAGATGCTCTGAATGCTGCATGAGAACGGCAAGCACTCTGTATGAGGCACACTGCTCAGAAGAGGACGAGGGCTGGCCGAGTCAGGTTTGGGTTGTGCCAAGGGGATGCACGGCAATGGGGGCAACCCACAGAACTGGAGGCCAGGCTTGATGCTTAGTTGGTATGGTGGCCATTGATTCAAATCCTAGACTGGTACCCACAGTTCCTGCCAGTCCTCAGAACACAGAGCCAGGCACCCAGAGATGTTCAGAAAACATTTGTGGGAAGGATGAATTAAGTCCATTCTTTTTGTAAGGGAAAGAACATAAGGGTTTAGAACAAGAGACTCAGATTGCAGTCTATCCAGCTGAGTGCCCTTGGTGCAGTAACTCTATAGGAAGTTATATGCAAGGGATTGGAATGGGATAATTTCTAATGAATTCTTATGAAAACTTTCTTTTATTTATATGTTTAACCCCTAAAGGGTTTATCACATTCATTGCAAGGCATGAATTTGAAGACCCTGAATATTTCAAAACAGAGATAATCCAAAAGAGCATTATTGAAACTGACCCTGAGGATACAGGGCATTTCTGTTTAACTGCAAAATGTTGCCTACCACATGATATAAACACAGTTCACAGTTCAGCAAACTCTCCTCCTTTGAAATGATGTGCATGAAAAAATGATTTTTTTATCATAGAAGATTCAAAGTTTTATTTTTGCTTATAAAGTGAGACATTATTAATATTTTATGTCATACACTTTCACATTTGCACAGTCTAAGGTCACATAAAATTTATCTGCATTATATTTTAAACTACTGGAAAATATGGAATAATCAGAATTTTAATCCAAAGGTACTATGTCCAGAAATCATACAGACTTCCAGTCCTGCTCACTATATCTTCCCTAAGATCTGCTTTGTGTAAGAAAGGGTTAAGTTTAGCTTTCACATAAAGGCAACATGGAATAGGGAAAATGGAGACTCCGCAGCAGAACTGGCTTAAACGGGCCCTGTGGTAAAGGGAAGGAGAGAGAGAGCCATGATGTAAGCCTAGAATCAGCACCAGCTCCTTATATGGGAAAAATAACCAGAGTTATTGGAATGTAAAGAGATGTGGGGGTATAATCAAAGACGGGAACTCTCAGTGAGAAATTTAAACTAGTTAACTCTCTCTAGTAGGCTGTACAATTCAAAATCCCAAAGGAGGGCTAGTTAGCTCTCTCGGATAGACTGTACCCTCTGGAGTATCCAGCCAATGGGGAAACAGGGGAGGGACTTGGCATGTTAGACCTAGGATATAAATTTTTGCTGTGTTCTATTGTCCGGGGTGCCTGCCACGTTTCTTTCGTTGTGCACCTGCTCTTGCAAGATCGTGAATAAATTCTTTTCTTCTCCACAATCGGGTGAGCGTTTATTCCTTGTAGGTATAGTGCTTGTTTCTCACACTTTGGTCTGTGAAATACTTTATCCCCGTGGTTCCCTCAGCTTCATGAATTAGCAAAGTTCTCAGGATATATGTATCATTTGAACAATGGGAAAGTGAAAACTTCATACTTGATCTACAGTAACCAGGAAGAGCCCCATTTTTCCTTTAACTGATTGGTTATATTACCAACATGGCTTAATATATCAAAACTCTTCCCATTTACCTATTTTCTTCCTTATTCTTAAAGACAATGTCCAATGGTTTTCTTAGCAATTACAGATTTCCCTCTTGGAAGACCATGGGTAACGATGGAAAACAACCAGCTCCAGCTTCACACATCAACACTGGGTGCTACCATATTTTCAAGAAGAAAACAAGAGATTTCAAATCCCAAGGGTAGCCAAGGAGAGCACTCTGAATTTTCTCTGAGTTGTCATATATGGGGAACTCCTAACATTTTTCAAAAAGCATACCCTTGTTTATCTGACTGAACAGGGCCTGAGTCCCCCTGGAGGACCAGAAATTCATCATTGAATCCATAAGTGAAGCAAAAATAAGGGCAACTGAATCTCCTATTTGAAAACCTTGTCATCTTCCCTCCTGTGTAACATCCCAAGAATTAGTGCCACTTCTTCTGCATTTGGTTTGAGGGATGAGCCCAGAGGAGGGGCACACAGTCAGCCGGTCACCTTCAATTGCAATCACTCTGGGGGCGCAGATTCATTTCCTTCCAGATTTCAGTAAATAGTTTTTAGGAAGAGACAGGAAATTAAAGCAAGTTTCATTTGTTGATAAAAGGAAACTAAAAGTTAAAGAAGAGCTTTGTTTGCTAGAAATTTTATTAGTTCTCTCCTCTGGGGCTGATCTGTTTAAACTTCTTTCATTACCCAGCAGTGATGTTTTCCTCCTGCTGATGGAGAGAAGACTCTTATCTCCAAAGGTGGGGCCAGGACAGGATATTGCTGCCCTTTATCTGACCCACTGAGGAGCAAGGCCCTCAGCCAGGCAGGGAATATGAGTCTGGAGCAATAACGGAGAACAAACTGAAATGATTCATATTGGGTATGATATACTGTCTGTTGGTGATAGGATCGAGTTGCAATGCCCATTGCTGCGGTAGTCTGGCAATTAGACACCCTTCTATGAAAGATGAAACTTCACGCTGCCAGTGCAGCAGGAAGAGAAGAGTGGTAGTGGGACAAGATCATGCAATCCTACTTGATTCTCTGAGTCTGAATAGAGCATCTAGCCAGGCCCATGCCTGGATGACAGGCACAGAGATCCCAGATGAACTCTTAGCCTTTTCCCCTGGAAACTGTTCAGTGATAGACATTTCAAAGGATTATATATTGCTATAATTGAAAGTATGTATATGGTGTAGTGATTTATTATTCACTTCCCAGCACCAAAACCCCACAAAACTAGCTGTCAGCAATGAACTGTAAAATGCTGGGAATTAGTATCACGTTATCAGAACATCTCACATATGACACCCCTGCCCTCAATACTTATACAGGCCTTTGGAAACTTCATTTAACTCCCAAGGAGTGATCTAAGCTTTAGCACATATTAAGCACTCAATATATAATTATTGAATGAATAAATGTTGAGTGAATAAATATGATGGATATATAAACCAGAATGTTACTTCATTCACTTATAATAAGGGGACAATTCTTTCCAATGCTGGAAATATTTGTACTCCATATCTATGTCACCCATTTTTCTGATATTAAGATATCATAAGAAGTCAAATTAGTAATTAGAGAATTGTTTAGCAGGCATGACGTGAGAGAAAAGAGAGGTTTGGAGGGACAATTTCTTCAGGCCATGGTGAAAATAAGAATAGCCTCTTATGCATGCATGATACTTAACTGTGTGCCAGACACTGTTTTTAAGTCCTTTAGATATGATTAACTCATCTGGTCCTTACAACTACCACTCAGAGGGGGTGTCATCATGAAATCCATCTTATGAGGCATAACTAGCTTGCCTCCATTACACAGACATTCCTAAGGGTAGAACTGGGATTCAAACCTGTCTAACACCAAAGTCAATCACCATTACATGGTGTGTGTAAAATCTCCTGAAATTTCCTGTCCCCAGGAAAAAAGCATTTGTCTGTTGACCCAAGCCCATGGTATCTTGATGATGACACATTGCCAAGGTCTGCCTTTCTGGACACCCTGGGTGTCTGGGGAGGAGGATCTTCTTGTCATGTGAGCTGCCAACATGGAAATCCTGCTGTACGTGAAACAGCAGCTCAAAATACATCGATAGGGTCATTGCTTTGTGCTAAGTCTGTGCAACCTTACAGCCTGCAGCCTTGAGCAAAAGCAGACTTGGTCAATAATTTTGATGACTATTTCTCAAACAAAGTAGCTGTTGTAGGTGATATTAGAGACCACATTTTCCAATTTCTGGAAAAGGCATAGGGCATTTAGATGCATTGGCAGCTGCCAGGTCAATATCGGTTAAAGTGAATATCATGCTCGGATGTGTGGTCACAACATAATCATTGTTTTGAACCACTTGTAGGAAACTGCAGGTTGGTATTTGAAATCACCTCTTGAACTGAAATGTTTTAGGTATCATTTTGTTTGTAAGTATTTCCCTACGGTTTTATAAGCTAACATCTCTCCTATCACGTCAGCTCTGCCCAGGGTTTATGCAGACTGAAAACTAGCTGTAAACATCAGGGGTATTTCAAGGAGACAGGCCTTGTGACCAGGGAAGGGTCTCAGCCCCCTGTCCTGAGGAGATGTAAGTTACAGTAATTGCTGGAATTGATTTGGAGATAACTTGCAGAAACAAACCACCACAGTGAAAAATTGAATGCCAATTCACATTCTCAAAAAGGGAGAATTCATGGATAACATAAGGCTTAACAGAAAATCTTATTGAAGGACCAAGAGCATACCCACCTCTACTCCATTCAGGAGGTGTCGGAATTCAGGGCAGATGAAAGCACTGCCGGCGTAGGCAGCGTCGATGTGTAGCCACATGTTCTCCTTGTTACCTAGAAGTCAGAAGCAACCTGTGAGTTCTCAAAGGGATGTCCTTTGCACACAGAGTCTGACAACTGACCTGGTTCTAGCCCAGCATCCTTCTTGCATATAATATATGGGTGGATCCCCGAGATTCCTCTCGTTTGAAGACAATGACATTGAGGGCAGAGGCTGGGTCTTGTTGGCCTCAGATATTGCCTGGCACATACACAGATCCTCAGTGAATGCTTGGAAAATGAGGGAAAATGGAATCAATTGTGCTCCTTGATTTCAAGGTTGACACTCATGGCTCAGTACAGCTTTAAAGGGACAGCCTGTTTTAACCCTACCATGCTCACTCACCCAGATATACCACCTTTCTCGGTCCTCCTCCATTCCATCATTCTAGAATGCTTTGCCTGATTCTCTCAGCTTATCCATTCTAACATCCTCCCCAAAAACATCTTTTGAGGAAGAGTCTGGTACACAGTCCACACCAATCTCCTTCTATCTGCCTCTCTCCATCCCCAATGGTTTAGCCATTGATTATTTGCCCAGATTGATGTAATTATTTAATGTCACAGGAAAATAAACATGCTATGAAATAACTGGTTACTACAAAGTGAAGGGTAGAGGATGACTACTTTTGGTAAAGAAATAAAATAAAACAATATCAGCATGCATAGAAAAAACTGTAGAGTTAGAGATGCAAATATCAACAGCATTTAGTTCAATTCAGTGATTAAATATTCTTCCTTTTGCTTTTGTGTATTTTTTTTTTTTGAAATATGATTATTTCTGAAGCTCAGAAAACAAGCCACTGGTGGGAAAGTTATTAAATGCCAGGAGTTAGGAGTCCATCAGCCAGGTTCTGTACCCCAGGAGGATGGCGCCAACCCAGTGCTGGGGTCAAGGCCAGAGGTGGAAACTGTTCTTTACTTTTCATGTCAGAATACTGTTTACCAGAATGTTTCCCTGCATTTGATGTTCTCACTGTACTTACATTTCATGGGACTCTATGAATGTTAACTGGCACAACAGCAAAATGATGCTAGCAACTTTGGTTTTGAATTGCTATGAAATAGAACTTCCATATTATATAAAACACCCTAGATCCCAAAGCAATTTGGACAGAGAATAAAAATGTATATGCAGGGCCTCCCTGAGAAGCTGGGGGAAAACACAGAGGTGTAGGGCTTCCTCACCTGGATTGTTGCTGATGTTCTCACAAACATTGAGGACTGGCAATTTGATGTGCTGAGCCCTCTATCACGGGACTTGCCCTTTGAAGCTCGTCACTGTAAAGGAGAGGCTAAATCTGCTTATAATTGTGCCTAGGAGTCTGCCCCTGAGTACCTCTTTGTTGCTCAGTTGTGGCCCTCTCTCTCTAGCTAAGCCAACTTGGCAGGTGAAATCACTGTCCTCCCCTCTACGTGGGATCTGACTCCCAGGGATGTAAATCTCCCTGGCAACAGGGGATATGACTCCAGGGGATGAATCTGGACCTGGCATCATGGGATTGAGAACATCTTCTTAACCAAAAGGGGGATGCGAAATGAAACAAAATGACGTTTCAGTGGCTGAGAGATACCAAATGGAGTCAAGAGGTCACTCTGGTATTCTTATGCGCTATATAGATAACCTGTTTTAGATTTTAATGCATTGGAATAGCTAGAAGTAAATACCTGAAACTATCAAACTCCAAACCAGTAGCCTTGACTCTTGAAGACGATTGTATACCAATGTACATTACAAGGGGTGACAGTGTGATTGTGAAAGCTTTGTGGATCACACTCCCTTTATCCAGTGTATGGGTGGATGAGTAGAATAATGGGGACAAAAAACTAAATGAAAAATAGGGTGGGAAAGGGGGGTTTTCAGGTGTTCTTCTTTACTTTTATTTTTTATTCTTATTTTCACTTTTTCTGGTACACGGAAAATGTTCAAAAAATAGACTGGGGTGATGAATGCACAACTATATGTTGGTACTGTGAACAACTGATTGTACACTTTGAATGTATGGTATGTGAATATATCTCAATAAAATTGAATAAAAACAAAACAAACAAACAAACAAACAAAAAACACCCTGGAAATCAAGTGCTCCTGCAACAGAACACCCCCTTGACTAAACTACTGATTTTGATGGTTTTCTCTGACCTCCCTTCATTTTCAGCTTTCACTGCCAATCTATTTTTGTTTCATGGGTTCTGGAAAAGGTAATTTTTCTAACAACAACAATGACATGAACGTTTGCTTAGCAATGACTAGTTGATGGCCTTGCTCTAAATCTATCGATATTTGGTCTTGCTGTTTAAATACTCTGCAGAGTCCAAAGGGAGTACCAAAATCCAAACTACCTTGACATGAACAAATTTGAATGGGGTGTGTCTCATTTTTTTTAACAAAGGGTCTTTGCAAAGTTACCAAACATAGAACAGCAGATTACACATACATTGGTGTAAACGAGGCTCAAAAACTCCAGCTTTTCTCCCAAAATGTTAAGACTGTGGAGGAGTACTTTATTCAAATAGCAATGACAAATAACCTACATATCTTGCTCTTAAAAAAAAAAGGTTCATTGCTTAAAAATCTATTAGCAACAGGCGGGGCAAGATGGTGGACTGGTGAGCTGTATGTTTTAGTTACTCCTCCAGGAAAGTAGGTAGAAAGCCAGGAACTGCGTGGATTGGACACCACGGAGCAATCTGACTTTGAGCATACTTCATACAACACTCATGAAAACGTGGAACTGCTGAGATCAGCGAAATCTGTAAGTTTTTGTGGCCAGGGGACCCGCACCCCTCCCTGCCAGGCTCAGTCCCGTGGGAGGAAGGGCTGTCAGCTCCAGGAAGGAGAAGGGAGAACTGCAGTGGCAGCCCTTATCGGAAACTCATTCTACTGATCCAAACTCCAACCATAGATAGACTGAGACCAGACACCAGAGAATCTGAGAGCAGCCAGCCCAGCAGAGAGGAGACAGGCGTAGAAAAAAACAGCACGAAAAACTCCAAAATAAAAGCGGAGGATTTTTGGAGTTCTGGTGAACATAGAAAGGGGAAGGGCAGAGCTCAGGCCCTGAGGCTCATATGCAAATCCCAAAGAAAAGCTGATCTCTCTGCCCTGTGGACCTTTCCTTAATGGCCCTAATTGCTTTGTCTCTTAGCATTTCAATAACCCATTAGATCTGTGAGGAGGGCCCTTTTATTTATTTTTTTTTAATCCTTTTTTCTTTTTCTAAAACAATTACTCTAAGAAGCCCAATACAGAAAGCTTCAAAGACTTGCAATTTGGGCAGGTCAAGACAAGAGCAGAACTAAGAGAGCTCTGAGACAAAAGGCAATAATCCAGTGGCTGAGAAAATTCACTAAACACCACAACTTCCCAAGAAAACGGGGGTGTCCGCTCATAGCCATCATCCTGGTGGACAGGAAACACTCCTGCCCATCACCAGCCCCATAGCCCAGAACTGCCCCAGACAACCCAGTGTGACGGAAGTGCTTCAAATAACAGGCACACACCACAAAACTGGGCGTGGACATTAGCCTTCCCTGCAACCTCAGTTGATTGTCCCAGAGTTGGGAAGGTGGAGCAGTGTGAACTAACAAAGCCCCATTCACCCATCATTTCAGCAGACTGGGAGCCTCCCTACACAGCCCAGCAGCCCAGAACTGCCCTGGGGGGACGGCACTCACCAGTGACATAGCACAGTCATCCCTCAACAGAGGACCAGGGGGTGCACAGCCTGGAAGAGGGACCCACTCGCAAGTCTCAGGAGCCATACGCCAATAACAAGGACTTGTGGGTCATTGGCAGAGACAAACTGTGGCAGGACTGAACTGAAGGATTAGACTATTGCAGCAGCTTTAAAACTCCAGGATCACCAAGGAGATTTGATTGTTAGAGCCACCCCTCCTCCCTGACTGCCCAGAAACATGCCCCATATACAGGGCAGGCAACACCAACTACACACGCAAGCTTGGTACACCAATTGGATCCCACAAGACTCACTCCCCCACTCACCACAAAGGCAAAGCAGGGGAGAACTGGCTTGAGAACAGGTGGCTCGTGGACGCCAACTGCTGGTTAGTTAGAGAAAGTGTACTCCACGAAGCTGTAGATCTGATAAATTAGAGATAAGGACTTCAATTGGTCTACAAATCCTAAAAGAACCCTATCAAGTTAAGCAAATGCCAAGAGGCCAAAAACAACAGAAAATTATAAAGCATATGAAAAAACCAGACGATATGGATAACCAAAGCCCAAGCACCCAAATCAAAAGACCAGAAGAGACACAGCACCTAGAGCAGCTACTCAAAGAACTAAAGATGAACAATGAGACCATAGTACGGGATACAAAGGATATCAAGAAGACCCTAGAAGAGCATAAAGAAGACATTGCAAGACTAAATAAAAAAATAGATGATCTTATGGAAATTAAAGAAACTGTTGACCAAATTAAAAAGATTCTGGACACTCATAGTACAAGACTACAGGAAGTTGAACAACGAATCAGTGACCTGGAAGATGACAGAATGGAAAATGAAAGCATAAAAGAAAGAATGGGGAAAAAAATTGAAAAAATTGAAATGGACCTCAGAGATATGATAGATAATATAAAACGTCTGAATATAAGACTCATTGGTGTTCCAGAAGGGGAAGAAAAGGGTAAAGGTCTAGGAAGAGTATTCAAAGAAATTGTTGGGGAAAATCTCCCAAATCTTCTAAACAACATAAATACACAAATCATAAATGCTCAGCGAACTCCAAATAGAATAAATCCAAATAAACCCACTCCAAGACATATTCTGATTACACTGTCAAACACGGAAGAGAAGGAGCAAGTTCTGAAAGCAGCAAGAGAAAAGCAATTCACCACATACAAATGAAACAGCATAAGACTAAGTAGTGACTACTCAGCAGCCACCATGGAGGCGAGAAGACAGTGGCACGATATATTTAAAATTCTGAGTGAGAAAAATTTCCAACCAAGAATACTTTATCCAGCAAAGCTCTCCTTCAAATCTGAGGGAGAGCTTAAATTTTTCACAGACAAACAAATGCTGAGAGAATTTGCTAACAAGAGACCTGCCCTACTGGGGATACTCAAGGGAGCCCTACAGACAGAGAAACAAAGAAAGGACAGAGAGACTTGGAGAAAGGTTCAGGGCTAAAGAGATTCGGTATGGGTACAATAAAGGATGTTAATAGAGAGAGGGGAAAATATATATGACAAACATAAACCAAAGGATAAGACAGCTGATTCAAGAAATGCCTTCATGGTTATAATGTTGAATGTAAATGGATTAAACTCCCCAATTAAAAGATATAGATTTGCAGAATGGATCAAAAAAAAATGAACCATCAATATGTTGCATACAAGAGACTCATCTTAGACACAGGGACACAAAGAAACTGAAAGTGAAAGGATGGAAAAAAATATTTCATGCAAGCTACAGCCAAAAGAAAGCAGGTGTAGCAATATTAATCTCAGATAAAATAGACTTTAAATGCAGGGATGTTTTGAGAGACAAAGAAGGCCACTACATACCAATAAAAGGGGCAATTCAACAAGAAGAAATAACAATCATAAATGTCTATGCACCCAATCAAGGTGCCACAAAATACATGAGAGAAACACTGGAAAAACTAAAGGAAGCAATTGATGTTTCCACAATAATTGTGGGAGACTTCAACACATCACTCTCTCCTATAGATAGATCAACCAGACAGAAGACCAATAAGGAAATTGAAAACCTAAACAGTCTGATGAATGAATTAGATTTAACAGACATATATAGAACATTACATCCCAAATCACCAGGATACACATACTTTTCTAGTGCTCATGGAACTTTCTCCAGAATAGATCATATGCTGGGACATAAAACAAGCCTCAATAAATTTAAAAAGATTGAAATTATCCAAAGCACATTCTCTGACCACAATGGAATACAATTAGAAGTCAATAACCATCAGAGACTTAGAAAATTCACAAATACCTGGAGGTTAAACAACACCCTCCTAAACAATCAGTGGGTTAACGAAGAAATAGCAAGAGAAATTGCTAAATATATAGAGACGAATGAAAATGAGAACACAACATACCAAAACCTATGGGATGCAGCAAAAGCAGTACTGAGGGGGAAATTTATAGCACTAAACGCATATATTAAAAAGGAAGAAAGAGCCAAAATCAAAGAACTAATGGGTCAACTGAAGAAGATAGAAAATGAACAGCAAATCAATTCTAAACCAAGTAGAAGAAAAGAAATAACAAGGATTAAAGCAGAAATAAATGACATAGAGAACAAAAAAACAATAGAGAGGATAAATATCACCAAAAGTTGGTTCTTTGAGAAGATCAACAAGATTGACAAGCCCCTAGCTAGACTGACAAAATGAAAAAGAGAGAAGACCCATATAAACAAAATAATGAATGAAAAATGTGACATAACTGCAGATCATGAAGAAATTAAAAAGATTATAAGAGGATACTATGAACAAGTGTATGGCAAAAAACTGGATAATGTAGAGGAAATGGACAATTTCCTGGAAACATATGAACAACCTCGACCAGAGAAGAAATAGAAGGCCTCAATCAACCCCTTACAAGCAAAGAGATCCAATCAGTCATCAAAAATCTTCCCACAAATAAATGCCCAGGGCCAGATGGCTTCACAGGGGAATTCTACCAAACTTTCCAGAACGAACTGACACCAATCTTACTCAAACTCTTTCAAAACATTGAAGAAAATGGAACACTACCTAACTCATTTTATGAAGCTAACATCAATCTAATACCAAAACCAGGCAAAGATGCTACAAAAAAGGAAAACTACCGGCCAATCTCCCTAATGAATATAGATGCAAAAACCCTCAACAAAATACTTGCAAATCGAATCCAAAGACACATTAAAAAAATCATACACCATGACCAAGTGGGGTTCATTCCAGGCATGCAAGGATGGTTCAACATAAGAAAATCAATGTATTACAACACATTAACAATTTGAAAGGGAAAAATCAAATGATCGTCTCAATAGATGCTGAAAAAGCTTTTGACAAAATCCAACATTCGTTTTTGATTAAAAACACTTCAAAAGGTAGGAATTGAAGTTAACTTCCTCAATATGATAAAGAGAATATATGAAAAACCCACAGCCAGCATAGTTCTCAATGGTGAGTGACTGAAAGCCTTCCCTCTAAGATCAGGAACAAGACAAGTATGCCCGCTGTCACCACCGTTATTCAACATTGTGCTGGAAGTGCTAGCCAGGGCAATCCGGCAAGACAAAGAAATAAAAGGCATCCAAATTGGAAAAGAAGAAGTAAACTGTCATTGTTTGCAGATGATATGATCTTATATCTGGAAAACCTTGAGAAATCAACGATACAGCTACTAGAGCTAATAAACAAATTTAGCAAAGTAGCAGGATACGAGATTAATGCACATAAGTCAATGATGTTTCTATATGCTAGAAATGAACAAACTGAAGAGACACTCAAGAAAAAGATACCATTTTCAATAGCAACTAAAAAAATCAAGTACCTAGGAATGAACTTAACCAAAGATGTACAAGACCTATACAAAGAAAACTACATAACTCTACTAAAAGAAATAGAAGGGGACCTTAAAAGATGGAAAAATATTCCATGTTCATGGATAGGAAGGCTAAATGTCATTAAGATGTCAATTCTACCCAAACTCATCTACAGATTCAATGCAATCCCAATCAAAATTCCAACAACCTACTTTGCAGACTTGGAAAAGCTAGTTATCAAATTTATTTGGAAAGGGAAGATGCCTCGAATTGCTAAAGACACTCTAAAAAAGAAAAACGAAGTGGGAGGACTTATACTCCCTGACTTTGAAACTTATTATAAAGCCACAGTAGTCAAAACAGCATGGTACTGGCACAAAGATAGACATATAGATCAATGGAATCGAATTGAGAATTCAGAGATAGACCCCCAGATCTATGGCCGACTGATCTTTGATAAGGCCCCCAAAGTCACTGAACTGAGTCATAATGGTCTTTTCAACAAATGGGGCTGGGAGAGTTGGATATCCATATCCAAAAGAATGAAAGAGGACCCCTACCTCACCCCCTACACAAAAATTAACTCAAAATGGACCAAAGATCTCAACATAAAAGAAAGTACCATAAAACTCCTAGAAGATAATGGAGGAAAACATCTTCAAGACCTTGTATTAGGCGGCCACTTCCTTGACTTTACACCCAAAGCACAAGCAACAAAAGAAAAAAATAGATAAATGGGAACTCCTCAGGCTTAGAAGTTTCTGCACCTCAAAGGAATTTCTCAAAAAGGTAAAGAGGCAGCCAACTCAATGGGAAAAAATTTTTGGAAACCATGTATCTGAAAAAAGACTGATATCTTGCATATACAAAGAAATCCTACAACTCAATGACAATAGTACAGTCGGCCCAATTATAAAATGGGCAAAAGATATGAAAAGACAGTTCTCTGAAGAGGAAATACAAATGGCCAAGAAACACATGAAAAAATGTTCAGTTTCACTAGCTATTAGAGAGATGCAAATTAAGACCACAATGAGATACCATCTAACACCGGTTAGAATGGCTGCCATTAAACAAACAGGAAACTACAAATGCTGGAGGGGATGTGGAGAAATTGGAACTCTTATTCATTGTTGGTGGGACTGTATAATGGTTCAGCCACTCTGGAAGTCAGTCTGGCAGTTCCTTAGAAAACTAGATATAGAGCTACCATTCGATCCAGCGATTGCACTTCTCGGTATATACCCGGAAGATCGGAAAGCAGTGACACGAACAGATATCTGCACGCCAATGTTCATAGCAGCATTATTCACAATCGCCAAGAGATGGAAACAACCCAAATGTCCTTCAACAGATGAGTGGATAAATAAAATGTGGTATATACACACGATGGAATGCTACACAGCAGTAAGAAGAAACGATCTCATGAAACATATGACAACATGGATGAACCTTGAAGACATAATGCTGAGAGAAATAAGCCAGGCACAAAAAGAGAAATATTATATGCTACCACTAATGTGAACTTTGAAAAATGTAAAACAAATGGTTTATAATGTAGAATGTAGGGGAACTAGCAATAGAGAGCAATTAAGGAAGGGGGAACAATAATCCAAGAAGAACAGATAAGCTATTTAACGTTCCAGGGATGCCCAGGAATGACTATGGTCTGTTAATTTCTGATGGATATAGTAGAAACAAGTTCACAGAAATGTTGCTATATTAGGTAACTTTCTTGGGGTAAAGTAGGAACATGTTGGAAGTAAAGCAGTTATCTTAGGTTAGTTGTCTTTTTCTTACTCCCTTGTTATGGTCTCTTTGAAATGTTCTTTTATTGTATGTTTTTTTGTTTGTTTGTTTGTGTTTTTCATACATTGATTTAAAAAAAAAAAAACAAGGAAAAAATATGTAGAGCCCCCTTGAGGAGCCTGTGGAGAATGCAGGGGTATTGGCCTACGCCACCTCGATGGTTGCTAACATGACCACAGACATAGGGGACTGGTGGTTTGATGGGTTAAGCCTTCTACCATAGGTTTTGCCCTTGGGAAGATGGTTGCTGCAAAGGAGAGGCTAGGCCTCCCTATAATTGTGCCTAAGAGCCTCCTCCCGAATGCCTCTTTGTTGCTCAGATGTGGCCCTCTCTCTCTAGCTAAGCCAACTTGAAAGGTGAAATCACTGCCCTCCCCGCTACGTGGGATCAGACACCCAGGGGAGTGAATCTCCCTGGCAACGTCGAATATGACTCCCGGGGAGGAATGTAGACCTGGCATCGTGGGATGGAGAACATCTTCTTGACCAAAAGGGGGATGTGAAAGGAAATGAAATAAGCTTCAGTGGCAGAGAGATTCCAAAAGGAGCCGAGAGGTCACTCTGGTGGGCATTCTTACGCACAATTTAGGCAACCCTTTTTAGGTTCTAAAGAATTGGGGTAGCTGGTAGTGGATACCTGAAACTATCAACCTACAACCCAGAACCCATGAATCTCGAAGACAATTGTATAAAAATGTAGCTTATGAGGGGTGACAATGGGATTGGGAAAGCCATAAGGACCACACTCTACTTTGTCTAGTTTATGGATGGATGAGTAGAAAAATAGGGGAAGGGAACAAACAAACAAACAGACAAAGGTACCCAGTGTTCTTTTTTACTTCAATTGCTCTTTTTCACTTTAATTATTATTCTTGTTATTTTGTGTGTGTGCTAATGAAGGTGTCAGGGATTGATTTTGGTGATGAATGTACAACTATGTAATGGTACTGTGAACAATCAAATGTACGATTTGTTTTGTATGACTGCGTAGTATGTGAATATATCTCAATAAAATGAAGATAAAAAAAATCTATTAGCAATGTATAGAGATTTTTATACACTAAGGTACTTCCCAAAGTTCTCTGCCTTTTCACACTGCAGCATTTCCAGGATGGGTCAAGAATTACTATAAAGCCCAAGAAACAAAACAAATAAAAAAATAAACCTAGACTATTTGTTGCATTACCATCACCTCTCCACTATACTCCCTCACCTGCCTTTTACAGTGAGTCAGCATATCCACCTTTGTCACAAAGTTTTCCAGGCACCAGGAAAGAAAGGTATAGAAAGAATTCTATAATAGCAATGACATAAATTTTCGGGAAAAAATGATTTAAAATCAAAATATTGTATCATCACAACAAATACCAAAATATAGCTTGCTTTGCCCTTGGGCAACCAAGAAAAATTGAATTCTTTTTATACCCCCAAAATTAAAGAGATTTGCTGGAAATAAAGAGTGCTCAGTGCTTGCAACCCAAGTTAATTAATACTTTGATTTGATCAGTCCAAATCATAGAAATAAATTCCTTTGTTAGAGCAAGGGGAAAAAATTTCCATTTCAGGACAAAGTTACTCAGGACGAAAGGAAGGCATGTCTTTGGTGAGAGAACTGCCTGCTGTTGGATGATTTCTTGCTAATGTTTTTGAAGCTTTTGAACTTCTTGATTTTCTTGGCTTTTCGGATCTGCCACTCCTTCTCTCTATTTATATTTGCCAACATTGCTGTTCACAGTCAGATCAACAAAAGGAGGCACCTTGAAACTGACAGAACAACTTGAAGCAAATTTAAGTTATTGACATTATAGATTCATTTCAGAGAATGGGAATCATGTGCTTGAATGTATGACTTCAAGGCTTCTTGGGCTGACTTATGAAGGAAGTAGTTCTTTCCAAATTTGTCAAGCTGAGACTGAACGTCAGAAATTTTGGGCCAGGAAAACTCAAATTCACTCAATGGAACCCTGGATTGCTTCAAATAATGAAGGAAACCCAATTCTGCAAAATGAGCAAGGCACGTTCTCTTCCATTTTGGCCTCTGGCTGTTCCACCCACACAATGAACACATTCCTTAGGGTTTATCTGGAGCATCATACTGAACAATCCAGTGGACTTCAGGAATACCCATCCCTGGAGCTGCCACATCTGTATACAACAGCACCCCCAAAATCTGCATTGCAGAACTGGAAGAAGTAGTGGTTGTTTGCTTCTGCCTTCCATAAATGGCCAAGACAGGCAAATCAATGTAGTCCAGCAACTTGTAGCTGTATTTTATAGACTTATGGGATGAAACGAACACCATCATTTTCTTCTTTTGGTTCTTCTTACGGAATGTAAAGAGCAGAAAGAATCTCTTTTCAGAGGGACAAACTAGGTATCTCTGCTCAAGACCATCCACTGTGGCATTAGTTTTATCATCATCAACACCAACATACAATGGCTCCTTTTTCAGAGAAATTCTTGCCAGGTCTTCAACTTTTCAAGTATGGTCTGTTTGCATATTGACAGAAGTTTAATAACTTGCTTTAATTCCTCTTCAAATCCAATATCTAAGATATGATCAGCTTCATCAATAAACAGACAGTGTAAGTTTTTATACATAAAACTTGGGCTACTCTGTGAATGGTCCAGGATTTGACTTGGCGTGGCCACAGTGATTTTGATCCCATTAGCAAGTTTCTTATCAACCCATATGTGTGGACCTAGTGAGTCATTAGCTCCTTAGGCACACCAAAATCTGCATGACCAATTCCCTAGCAGGTGAGAGAATAAGACTCTCTCACTCCATTCCTGGGCATGAATTTTAACTTAACAATAAGCTCAACAGCAGGGGGCAGAAATGCCAGGTTTTTGCCCCTGCCTGTTTTTGTGGCCGCTAGAAGATCTCTGCCTTCCACAAGTGATCTGATACCATTATGCTGAATTCCAGTCATGTTCATAAAGCCCTTATAGCTTTTATCACCTTCAGAGTATTTTCATCGACAAGATTAGTTAGAGATGCAAATGCAGCAGCCTCAAAAGCTCCTGTCAGTCCCAGGGGCAAGCTGGAACTTCATTGTCATCTTCTTCATCTGGCTTCTCCACACTATTTTCTGTTTCTTCAGGAGCTTCTGCACCTTCTTCACACTCCTCTTTGTCTTCAGTTTTTGCTTATTTATTTTTAACCTTTTACATTTTTTACTGTTTCTTTAAACGTGTCTATTTGGGCTTCTGACAAGCCTACATTCATAGATGGCTTTAGGGACTTTTAAACTTTTCCCACTTGCACGGTTTCTTCAGACACATCTCCATTTTGGGTTTCTGATAGGCTCACCTCTGAGGCCCCCTGTAGCATTAACTTTCATGTGCTTCTCGCTCTTCTTGTGCAGGAGTTTCATCCATAAGTGGAGACATGACGTTGGTGGAGCACCTTCTCTGCAGCACCACAGAGGGGTTCCTGACCATGGATTTTTATCTTAAACCATCCTCTCCGGTCGTTTGATGAATATGATTTTTGTTTTCCTACCAATACCATACTAGCCTTGAAGGCAGGGACCATGTCTTAATTTGGAGGCATAAGGAGTCTCCTGTTTAAGTGTATTTCCTCGACCCAGACATATCTGGATTCATCTCCTACCTCCCCTTCACTTAGCAACCACACACCCTTATCTACTTCCTCCAAACCTCATTTTCCTTGTAGGCAAAATGGAGATAAAAATAGTTTCTGTAATTCTGAGGATTAAAAGAGATGCAGTCACAACGTGCTCGTCACAACTCCCGGCACAGAGTTAGTAAGAAATAAATGTGATCATCACGATTGTTCACTCCCGTAGCCCTGACGCATAGCCCAGTCATGAAATACGTAAGAATCAATGCTGCAAAGCTCTCAGAGAGGAAGTGGTCCACCCTCCCACTTTACAGAGGAGGATGCAAATGCCAGGAGCGCTGCATCGAAGCACGTCGCTGGCACCCTCCAAGTCAGCATCCGCCAAATACATTGTTATGGGTTCATGAATTCATGGTTTACTTTTTCATACACGATACTTGCTAATCAGCATGCTATGAGAATTGATGAGTGGTAAGCCAATCTGAGCTCTGCTGACAACAGATACCCAAAAGGTATTTCAAAGCTTTGATTCAATGTGATTCTCAGGATTGAAGGGATGAAAGCTTCCATTGGATCAAGATCAAACATGCCCCAAGGGTGTGTAATACA